>NW_017805039.1:1743554-1743960 GCF_001891065.2 Hippocampus comes
CCCGCTGCGCATCCAGGCTGCTCAAACGTTGTCGAAAGTTTGGCAGCACATACGTGTGTGAACAACTATTTTCTTTGATGAAGCTGAACAAAACATCACACAGAAGTCGATTTACTGCTGAACACCCTCACTCAATTTTGAGGATTTGCTCAGCTCAGAGCCTGACCCCAAATATTGATGAACTTGTAGAAAAGTTAAGACACCACCGAGTATCAGCCTCAGCCTCAAAGAAGTGAATATTACTTATAATATACTGTGCAATCACATACTAAGAGTTTTTACTCAGTTCAAGTTTAAAAATTAAAGTGCAATATTTGCTTTCGCTGCTTGTTACTTCTTGAAGAAAGTGTTGTTTTTGGTTTATACATTTTTGCACTTTATTTTATTGTATTTCAATCCAATTATG
>NW_017805039.1:1744145-1786972 GCF_001891065.2 Hippocampus comes
AATAATATCGGCTTCTTTCATTCATGTTATGGGTATTTTTATACAAAGGAAATTTTTTTGTGCCTGTTGAAAATTAAAGTTTACTGACATAGCCATAAAAAAATGTTGCTTTATTTATCTGACCGTATTGGAATGTATTTGTTAGGTTTTCAGTCAATTAAATTTGGTTCAATAAACAATATGTGGTCATTTTTAAAATTTTCAATGAACATTCGATCAGTCCGGCCCTCGGCTTGCAGCAAAAATTTTTATCTGGCCCTCCGTCCATTTGACTTTGACACCCCTGTTCTAGATTATATGATAGAATTTATGAGGTCGTAACATGTTTTGATGAAGTATGTTTACCCGCTCTCCCCCCCAGAAAAAAAATCAAATAAAATGAGTGAGCTTAGCATTTTCTTGTTCTAGAAAGGTATGAAATTTAACCTGAAAAGTTCTCAGTGGTTAAATTTAACCTGGGACAAGGTGTATGAACCTAGCCTGTTTATTAAATGATATTGTTATGAATAATCTTTTGTGCTCTGACTTTATTTTTTATTTCTGTTCACCTCACTTGTAGGGAGTAGGACCTCAGGAGTACACACTCATCAAGATGAAAATTGTGGAGCCGTACACGGCCAAATTCAAGTCCAAGGTTTTTTACAGCAGGTAACTAACTTTACTGCTATGAATTTGTATAAGTTATGTGAATCTGAGGGAAAGTAAGTCCTTTTAAAAATGAAGTACACCATTGACGCCGTCCTACCTGCAGCGCCATAAAAGGCAAGAACATCTACCTGGTGGCTGCAACCCTGAGGCCGGAGACCATGTTCGGTCAAACCAACTGCTGGGTGAGACCCGACATGAACTACGTGGCCTTTGAGACCACCAGCGGGGACGTCTTCATTTGTACCAGGAGGTCCGCCAGGAACATGTCCTTCCAGGGCTTCACCAAGGAGAACGGTGTAGTCCCTGTCGTCATGGAAATGCTGGGACAGGTGGGCATATTTTTAATTATAGGTGTGTTTCAAGGCTTGGTCACCATTATTACCTGGTGACCACCGTTTTGTCTGACAAAATGGCAGTCCCCTTACCAAAGTAGCTGGCAATACTTAACAAAGCAACAGCGGTGCCCTTTAAAACCATTGCCTTTCTCCTGTACTTCATACAAACGTGATCACTAAACATTTGTGCTTTGTGCTCACAGGACATCCTCGGCTGCGCCCTGAGCGCTCCCCTGACTTCCTACAAGATCATCTACGCTCTGCCCATGCTCACCATCAAAGAGGACAAAGGTACGAGAAAGTTAATCCGAAACAATTAAGCATTCACACTCACACGCCGGTGTTTATCATTTTGGAAAAAGTTAAATGTCAGAATCAAACTTCTAATTAGCCTCAGGTCCACCTGGTTTTAAAGGTTAGAGAATGCACTGAGGTGTGCTAAGCACGGAGAGGTTTCGTGCACTGACATTTCAGGGCTTCCCAAGCAGCTTTATTTACCTTTTCCTTTTTGGAAATGTCCATCTGCGTGCTCATCACGCGCAGTTAGACAGCGTCTCATCTTCAGTGTACTAGAACGGCAAATAGCAAAGTACCGGTAGTGCAACTTTAAACATTGACCTAAATGTAACAACTTTTCCCTCTTCTTTGGGTACCATCAGGCACAGGGGTAGTTACCAGCGTGCCTTCCGATGCCCCCGATGACATCACTGCTCTCAAGGACCTCAAGAAAAAACAAGTGAGTTGTGGATCTTTGTACCGGTACACAGCTTCAATTCAGTAACATAAATGCTTCAAGGTCACCCGACCAGATGCCACATTTATTGTGACTAAGCTCGGTTGGCTAAAACGGAATATGGATATTCGATAGGCCCTGAGGGAGAAGTACGGAATTGAGGACAAGATGGTGCTGCCTTTTGAGCCGGTAAGCTCATCTCCTCAGACGTGTCATCTTAAACCCATCAATTGTAGTTATTAGGCTGCTGGGTATATGTCTGTATTTCAGATTCCCATTATAGACATTCCGGATTATGGGAACCTGTCTGCTCCACTGGTCTGTGATGAGCTGAAGATCCAAAGCCAGAATGACAAGGAGAAGCTGGCCGAGGCTAAGGAGAAAGTCTACCTGAAGGGATTCTATGAAGGGGTTGGCACACCTTGACTGACTGTACTGTGTCTAATGATAGAATACACGTTCAGTACGTCTCTCACAAGACACATATGCAAAGGGAATTTTTTTCATCTGGTACACACAATATACATAGCAAATTCATCCACCCATTTTGTATCCGGAGTACACCCTGGACTGGCTGCGACTCAATTGCAGGGCAGATGAAGATGACCAGCCATTCCCAGTCACATTCACACCTATGAGCAATTTAGAGACTTAAATCAACTTATGTTCTTTAAAGAACCCTGTTTTGGGGATGTGTGAGGAAGCCAGACTACTTGGCATTACATGCAAATTTATACAAGAAGGCCAGCGCCGAGATTCAAATCTCAAACCTCAGAGGTGAAAGGCAGACGTGCTAAGTACTAAGTTGCAGCACGTTCTGATGGGAACGTTATGACTATTTTTAAAATTTTTTTTGTATTATCCAATTTCAATTATGGGTCACATCTTAACAGTTGTGACTTCTGTTATACCGATGAAATAATCTTTTCAGATCATGTTGGTTGACGGATACAAGGGGCAGAAGGTCCAGGACGTGAAGAAGCCCATCCAGAAGATGATGGTAGAAAAGGTAGGACCCAGCCGGCTCTGTCTGCGGCCACTTTGTAATGTATACGATATAAATAAAGTCCCCGTGGTTGATTTATTGCTCTCCAAAAATGTTGACGCCTCTGCATCTCTGGTTTTTAGGGTGAGGCCTGCATCTACATGGAGCCAGAAAAACAGGTCATGTCGCGTTCGGCTGACGAGTGCGTGGTGGCGCTCTGTGATCAGTGGTGAGCGACACAAATCGAGCGCAACTATGGAACTGAGCAATGTGTGTCGTATTCAAATGAGAACATTTGTATCATAGGTATTTGGACTATGGTGATGCCGAATGGAAGCAGCAGGCCAATGGAGTCCTCAAGTCTTTGGAGACGTAAGAGGACCACTTGTGAAGTGCTCAAATTATTTCACAGCATACATTTTAGACTTTTTGCTGGCTATTTATTTTTTTTGATCATGTATTCCGTTCTGCCCAGATTTTGTGATGAGACCAGAAGAAACTTTGAGGCTACTTTGGCATGGCTACAGGAACATGCCTGTTCTCGTACTTACGGGCTTGGTAAGTGTTGACCTCAAGAGTACTTAGCCTAATTTGCCATTGTTCTCAATAGGGGTTGGCTTGCTTGACTGTAATGTATTCTTCAAAGGGTGATTGTTCATTAAAAAAATAAATCAATACGATGAATAATCAATTGAACGATTGTTCCAACTAGGTGATGTTCTGTAGCATCAGAGGATTAGTTTGCGTCTTTAATTGCGTGAAGATCATCAGTTGTTAAATTGGGCTCTTTTTGGACTTCAGTGCAACACAGTTAATGAATAGAAAAAAAAATAATCCACCAGTGAAAGGAAAACAGAAATAGGCTCCACTTTGTTGTAAATATCTGAGGAAATTGTACTTTGTACATGAGAGCTTCCTTGATAGTCCAGTCGATGAACATGCATCACATTACGAAAAGCTTACTTCCCCTTGCCTTCACATAAGCCTGCTGTCTTTTCAATGCCTTTGTTATTGTGTGCGCGATAGTCATATCACTGTGTCATGCGTGTTTGTGCTTGGTTGCCATAGGAACACGGCTGCCTTGGGACGAGCAGTGGCTGATTGAGTCCCTGTCGGACTCCACCATCTACATGGCCTACTACACCGTGGCCCACCTCCTCCAGGGAGGCGTGCTCAATGGACAGGGGGCCTCGCCGCTGGGCATCAAGTAAGGACACAAATCACGTCAGGGAACCAAACCACCACATCATACACACGGAATTCATCCTGCGACCATTTGGTTTTGTCTCAGACCACATCAGATGACCAAGGAGGTGTGGGACTTTATATTTTTCAAAACATCCCCTTTCCCAAAGACTGACATCCCAAAAGAGCACCTTCAGAGGCTCAGGAGGGAATTTGAGTATTGGTACCCGGTGGACGTGCGCGTGTCTGGCAAAGACCTGGTGCCCAATCACTTATCTTACTACCTCTACAACCACGTGGCCATGTGGCCCAACGACAGGTAAGCTTGTGTTCATTACATGCATCTATGCGACTCGATGTAATGCCCTTGCATGTGGGAAAGGAGAGCCAGAGTTGTTGATGAACTCAGCTGTTTATTGAACACCAGGAGATTTATGAAACTCACAAACACAATTAGAACACTTGTGCTTGTGTGAATAAAAAAAAAAAACGTTTCTTCTGTTAAGTAAAATTGTTTGTGGGAGAAGTAAAACCATATAATAAAACTATAGGGGGGGGCTAGTTGGTCCAGAATGAAACCTTGCAATAGTCAGGGGGGTTAAGTGTTGTGGAAAAAGCAAGAACTCCTTCCCAAAGTGGCGTAGAAAATGTTCTGAATCCTCTTTGTCGCTTTCTATTGTCCACAGTGGGAAGTGGCCACAGGCTGTGCGAGCCAACGGGCATCTGCTCCTCAATTCTGAGAAGGTGCGTCCAATTTTAACGATGTGATTTGTCATATTTAATCAAACAAAGTAGTCACGCTTAAGCGATGTTGCACTTTTGATGGAATTCTCTGTGGGAATCTGTGGGGTGTGGTGTTACCATCTGCTTTTCTTGTCGACCAGATGTCCAAATCAACCGGAAACTTCCTCACTCTGAGCCAAGCCATCAAAAAGTTCTCAGCAGACGGTACTCTGATTCCTTCTTGCAATGTCGATTCATCTCCACGGCAGATTTTTTTTTTTTTTTACTCTCCTAAATTAAACATTTGACGAATTGAATTTAGGGGTGATAGTGAATTAATTTAAGACTTTCAAAATTTAGCTGTTTTAAGTAATTTATTTTCGATCTATGCTTTACTTGCTGTCTTTATTTAACTTCAGCCAAGTGAACTTTTTCTAACTGCAGTTTTCATTGAAGATCAGTGAAACATCTGCCAGCCGCATGAGTCATTACAAGTTATACAATAAATATGTAGTTAAAAAATAAACAGCATCATTTATATTCCGAATGAGATGCTGCTCTGTGCCAGATATAATTTACTGCCATATTCGAAATAACTTCCTGTATGATCATTTAATTTGTTTTAATCACAATTTAGTTATTAAATAGGCTCTGATTTATCATGGAAGAAAAACAAGATGGACAAGAGTTAATTGTCTGTTTTAATGTTTCCATCACTTCTACGCTTTCTATCCATTCATGCTTTCATTTTTGTGCTTGGAAGAAAGCTTTGCCTTTTTTTTTTTTTTTATCTCCTTCGAACACCCTGTTTTTCTCCCTCTTCCTTTTGGTTTGAGCAAGTTGAATAATAGATAGATGAACGTGTCGCTTTGTGTGTCTGAAAGCGTGAAGAAGCTCATGTTCTGACAGCAGGCAGACGTATTCGGTTCACGGCTCGTCGGGCGCCTCGCAAGGGTGCCTGTCGGGCGTTGACAGGCGGCTTCCGCCTGTAGATGGAGACAGAGGGCTGTTCTTTGTTTGCGGTTCACCAGTTTGACAGCTGTGGGATCAACAGTGTGTGTGAGCAAGAAGGGCAGAGGGGTGGGCAAGAAGGGTGGGAGGGATATCCTGGTGACATCGCTTTTATCGGAGTGATGTTTGATTAGGGCATCGCTTGATGACGATGTCTCCTAGCTGGGAGGGGTTTCTGCCAGGTATTTGTAGTGAAGTCTCGAGTTGACAGTCATTTTGCTGATTGAGATGAACTCATTTGTCCTCATGTTTGCCTGTGCATGAATTAGCACCTTTCTTCAAATCGTGATGCAAAAGTGATGCATCTCCACTAAGAGACAAGCTTTGTGTCTTTACATGTGGTGCGCACTTCAGGTGCATTTTATCTAAATCAAGTAATCTGTAACCCATTTATTTTTAAAGGTAATGTTATAAGATGAGGTTAAATTCATATTAAACTGTTGGGGGTCATAATTTGTGGTTTAGAGTTCAGTTTAATTATTATTGGGGAAAAAAATGGCGCTTTTCACTATGGGGCTTGGTGTCCATGTCCCATGAATAGTGAAGGATTACTGGGCATTGTTTGTTTATTGTGTGTGAAAGTTGTACTCTGGTACTCCTTTACATTGTATCAACTGAAGTCCCCGGCCGCTATTTGAGGAACTAGGATCAACGGTAGTGTTCTCCACCTTTCTTCCATCTTAGGCATGCGTCTGGCTTTGGCCGACGCAGGAGACACGGTGGAGGATGCGAACTTTGTGGAGACCATGGCAGACGCCGGCATCCTGCGCCTTTACACCTGGCTGGAGTGGGTGAAGGAGATGATGGCCAACAAGAACAACCTGAGGACCGGACCTGCCGACACCTTCAACGACCGTGTTTTTGCCAGGTAGGCACAGCCACATATGTAAGACCACACCCAGGGGCAGTAGGTGGACAGAAGTGCCGGGACATCTTCCTATGTTGGATTTCTGTAAAGCAAAGCAAGCCCTAGGTATACTACCTTGATGTATTCCCAATGTTTTTGTCTCCATAGTACAGTAAATGTT
This sequence comes from Hippocampus comes, assembly GCF_001891065.2. NCBI lineage: Eukaryota > Metazoa > Chordata > Actinopteri > Syngnathiformes > Syngnathidae > Hippocampus > Hippocampus comes. Next base: position 1,750,794 of record NW_017805039.1, read on the forward strand.
AATTTTTAAGGAGTTTAAAAACAGTGTACACTCACTAACCTTGCCAGTGGGCACACGTGCATTTTCACGAGAAATTTCATGCAAAAACTGGTGCTAAATAAGTCGTGAGACACTCTCGCTGGTAGCGAGCCAGTCTGGAAGCATTTCAGAAGCCGCATTAAAAACAGCTCTTTTTGAAGAACCCCCGAGCCTAAACTTTAAAGGATTTTGTGTCTTGGCCAGCGAGATGAATTCTGGAATTTTGAAGACGGAGCAGCACTATGAGAGAATGATGTTCAAAGAGGCTTTGAAGTGCGGCTTCTTTGAGTTCCAGGTAAATAAAATTCAGTCATCTTCCCAAGCAATTCACAATTGTTTATTCCCCCCACAAAAAGAGAGTCCCAAATTCATCCAGAACAAGTATTAATATGATGAATGCTTCCTCCAGGCTGCCAAAGATAAGTACAGGGAGTTGGCTATTGAAGGCATGCACAGAGAGCTGGTCTTCCAGTTCATCGAGAGACAAACGCTGCTGCTGGCGCCCATCTGTCCACACCTGTGCGAGTACACCTGGGGTCTGCTGGGCAAGGTAAGAAATATGCACATTTTGCTATTCACATTGAAAACACTGGCCGGTCCTTCAAACGTGACTTTTGTTCTTTCCTACCGCCTCTTGTGTTCAACTCCTTTTGTACACTTGAAAGGATGATGAGGCACCAAAGCAACGTTATAAAAGACCAGCGCTAATATTTATTCATGAGTACACCCACCATCAGCCCGTCTTATTTAATCCACTTCTAACACTCTTCCTCCCTGTGACCACCAGGAGCTTTTCTTCACACACACGCACACACAGGCACGCACACACGCGCGCTTCCTCTTGTTGCTGCTTTTAAATCGAGGCGCACACTTACTGTGCGTGTTCCTAACAACACAGAACACCCAAGAATATTTTCCACACGCTAATGTCAGAGTGATAAAGTAGGCTGCTCTGCTGGAGATGTCTATTTTTTTCATCACCACCTAGCAATAACCGAAGTTTGACAAGTTGAATTTTCTGCACTGGCTAAAAAGAGCTAATCACCATGAAACATTTTCACTCTGTTATGTTTTATTATGATAATGACGGTGGTTATCTTGAGTCCAATTAAAACTGTCTTCCCTTCTCCAACGCCCTCTCTCCCTCTCTCTCTCTCTCATTCTGTCATTCTGTCCCCTGACAGCCTACTTCTGTGACAAAGGCATCATGGCCCATCGCCGGTCCAGTGGATGAAATTCTCATCCGCTCCTCTCAGTACCTAATGGAGACAGCACACGACCTCCGACTGAGACTCAAAGCATACATGCTTCCCCCGAAAAATAAGGTACAATGCAGGCAACCCAAATTTGTAAGGGCCTGAGAGGTTCACTAATCGATGTTGGTTTAAAGAAGGCTGTATTTATTATTCTAAAGTATTTTCAATAGTTATCCTACTTGGCAGCTATTCTGGAAAACTGACTTTGGCCATCTGAATTTAAAAGTACCATCTGAATTTACATTTCAGCTGTTTAGAAACAAAGGTTGTCTGTCCGAAAGTATACCGGTAACTGTTGGGTGTGAATAATGAAAAATGAAATAAGTGAACTTTAATCGGACATTTCTAATTTATTGAGAGGAACCTGCATAGACATCATCAGATTCTCCTACATTATGTAAATATTTCTTTTCAGGAGCTGGTGTGCATGTAATTATCAATATTGAATCACTTTTCCTTGAGCAGAAAGGTGACTCGAAGCCCCCCACCAAACCCTCACACTGCACCATTTACGTGGCTAAGAGCTACCCGACATGGCAACACAGCGCCTTATCCCTGCTGGGCAAGCATTACAAGGTCGGCGACGTGCACACGCATGCTATACATGTTGTGCTCGATGGATGCCTACATTGCACCTTTGTTTGTCTTCTTTGCGCAGAGCAACGACGGCGTCCTTCCAGACAACAAGGTGATAGCGGGCGAGCTCGGAGCGCTACCCGAGCTGAAGAAGTACATGAAGAGAGTCATGCCGTTTGTGGCCATGATCAAGGTACACGAGCGACACTGTGGCGTGCCATTTGCTTCGAATCATAATGTGTCGAGCAAAAAGTGGGGGGAGTGGCCTGCTCTGTTCTTCACTAAGGCCCCAGAGCATTTACATTTAGAAGACAATTTATCATTTGATTTGGCCTAATTACCCACTGCAAGTATCTATTTAATCCCCAATGGAGACATATATTGAGTCCAATTTTTTCCCCATAAACTTGAGTGCCAAATTCCCAGCGAGTTAAACTATCATCGCATGCGGCTTTCCGTAGGAGAACCTCGAAAAAAACGGGCCCAGGGTTTTGGACCTCGAGCTGGAGTTTGACGAGCGGGCAGTTCTGATGGAGAACCTGGTCTACTTAACCAATTCCCTTGAGGTATGCTAACACCTCACAAGTCTGATTGGATTCTCAAAGATGCCTGACATACTGCAGCCCAGCAATCAACCAGCATGATAGAGACATTTCAGTGTGTTCCTTCATTTTTTTTATGCCTAATGCAGTTGGAGCGGATCGACATCTTGTTTGCCTCCGAGGCCGACGACAAAGTGAAGGAAGACTGTTGCCCAGGGCAACCGTTCTGTGTGTTCAGATCCGAGGTGGTGACCACACGTGTGAAAGGACGGCTTTGTGCTTCTCATGGTTCCATATGGTCAGCTAAAATTTGAATTGGACAATTTGTTTGTCGACAGCCAGCAGTCTGCGTAACCCTGGTCAACCCTCAGCCGTGCAACGGCCTCTTCACGACCAAGCTCGACATCAGACAGGGGGACAGCAGGGACCACGTCGTTCGTAGACTCGCCAAGGTCAACAGACTCATCAAAGGTTGGTTACCCGCCATGGTCCATGTTGATTTGGGGCCACTTTAACCGAAAACAAAATTGTACTTAGTTTGGCTAAAAAATAATTTAAAGATTGCCAGGATAGAATGCCAGCTGTTCTTATCACTCTTTGTTGCTCGCAACGTGTTAAGATGATGTATCAATGTTACAATCCAAAATTCATCTTTTCCATCTCGGCATCCTGAAGTCGCTATCCTCAGCCACATAAATGTTGCACAAATCAAAATAACCTTGACCTTTTGTTGCCAACGCTCCCTCCCACCAGATCTCTCCAAAGTGAAGCTGATGAGGTACGAGGACCCCCTGCTGGGGCCCCGTCGGGTGCCCGTGCTGGGACAGGAGGAGCTGGGCAAAGTCATCATCTCGTCTCAGTCCGTGTTCAGCATCAATTTGGATGAGAAGAAAGTCACTGTGGCTGACAACGGGCTCACTGCGGACATCGGTGACACTCTGGCCTACCTGGTTTAATTTAAAACACACACGCTCTAACACAGTCATCAAGAAATGTTGTGACATAATAGGCCATTGTGATTTGATATCTGGAAAGTTGTTTTTAAATACACAAAAAAAAAAAAAAAACTTAAAAGAAGAAGCACCCCCACTTTGAAACAACTTTTATCATCAAAATCTAAGCCCGATCCTGTTGTTTTCATACTGATGGAATCGTGTCTCCCGGCTTGTTTTGTTCATCTAAAATGAAACGTCCTTGTCCCTCCTTTTGTGTTTCCATAGACTCTGTTTGTCTTACGTTATTTTTTTCCCACCCCAGAGAAATAATAAAACCTGTGTAATGAAATGTTTAGCATTCTCATATTTTTCCCCCCCCTACTCTCCAACCTCTTCTGAACATCGATTTCATTCTGAGGGCAGCCCTCATCCTGTCCTGCAAACCGCTGGGCCAAGGGCGAGTGTACATTTTGTTACTGTGACGATTAGGGGCAGAACGAAAGGGTTGGGTGCGCTTTGAGCTCCAAAAAGTGACTGCGAACTGAAAGAAGTGACAAAAGCCCCTATAAGACTGTATGGACGATGACAAGTGCGTTCCAATTAAAAGGTAATCTCATGATTATTATTCTCTGAGGTAACACCAAATTTAACTTTGTCATATATTTGGCACGCACCCTCATAGATACCCACCACTTGAGCAAAAATTCATATTTGTCATAAATTCATGCCAGCTTTATGAATAATACAGCAATGCATGCTATATGTGAGCGTCTTTCACTGCTGGACACATGCAGTTGTTGCCGAGATGGAGATGCCAAAGTGACATTGAGTATCAAATAGGAAGCTCGATTCCTTCAAGGTATGAGCACCACGGCGGTTGGCTGCTTCAAAGGCAACATGATTAATACTTCAGCCCGAGGGATGGCTATTATTAAAATGTCTTCCCCTTTGATGCGCGTTTCTGTGATACAAACCAAACATGTTGTGTCAAATCTTTAATGCTCTTCACATTTGATGTTGTTTTCACTTGATGAGTCGGGGTTGAACAAGAAAGTGTCGCATCATATCACAGCCGACATAACAAATCAATTCCCTTTTGCAGGTGAACTGTTGGTATTCTCTCCCTGAATCAATTTTCCCCTTGCCTGCACCTCATTTGTCGGAGTCAGTTTTTGTTTTCCTGCCCAAGGGTGAGTGTAACATTTACTTGCTTTGCGTTTATAAGGAACATGCACATCAGGAATGTGTCACAATGTCGGCCTCCTTCAAAACTATGAAAAATGTCTTACCCTTGCATACTATTACATTTTCCATGCACACACGTTCCCGGTCACGTTTGATTGTCTGTGTCAAATAATGGACGATAGATCTTTTCAAACTGTAGATTCATGTTTTGTAGAAAAGGGAACGTGTGCTTTTATTTGCTACAGTGTATTAGTCTTTATTGTTTTAAGATAGTTTTAATTTGTCACAGTTGAAAAAAAATCATACGAAACCGCAAAATTGTTCCGCTAAAAAAGGCAATTTATGATGCCGTTATTGAATTCAACGGTAAAGTACCGGTTGTCCGTGGGCGTCAGCAGTTGGCGTCACGCTTTGTGCTCACACGTCATATAAAAAGTCTTATCATACTTCACAAAAGAAAATGACTGTGTGACACCATCTTCCCAAACTCTTCTGCAAAGGTATTTGAGCCATGAGTGACAGTTAGGCTAAGCCTAAACTTGGCAAAGTTGCCATCAGGGACTTCATTGAGGATCTGAGCCCTGAGCCAACAGAGGGGTACATTTGTCACTGTGGCCTAAGATGAACTGCAATATATGGGCCAGGTCTCTCAGGTTGTTGGAGAAGAGGGTCAGGTGACCTCCATGCGGCAGTGAAGTCAAAAAAAGATGTTCTTTTGGTACTTGCAGAACGTGAGCAAGCAACCTCAAAATAGTTTTGAGTAGCCCAGGCTGGACAAAGATCAAAAGCACCTGGGGTCAGAAAAATCCCTCCAGGTAACTGTTCCTGTTAACTCACTGTTTAACTGTTAAATTGTTGATCCAAAATTTGTTTTTAAAGAAATGCTTTTGTTCTTTAAACCTGAATGAAATTTTATGATTGTAAAACCTGAGGCATGGGGTATTCAAGGCTATATACATTTACCCCAATGTGTATCTTTAGCAGTGTTTCATGTAGAGGACAGCTAGGAGACTTATCTCTGCCGCACGGGTTTTTTTTTTTTTTTCCTTGGCAAGCCTTGCGTCAAGCTGCTTTATCTGCCCCTGACATTCTCCCCCACACAGGGTGAGTGCCACTTCTTTCTCCTCGTCATCTCTCAGGCCTCACTCCCCTCTCTGGATGGCAGCGGCTTGTAGTCATGGAGCAGACCATTGTCACACACCAGTAAGTGTTAAGTCTTTTCGGCCGCTTGTCTTCAACACTCAGCGTTACAGCAAAGAGTATTTGGCTTAACTGCTGTGTGCTGTCTTTCTTGGTGTTACATTCACAGGCCACAGCATTAGGCACATACTGTACAAATAAGCTAATCATTGTATTCTAATGAGATCCAATATAAGAGCTGTATCAATAGTTCTGCCTTTGCAGACATAACAATGCTCACGTGAGAGAGGACTCAATGGAATTGTGGCTAAAAAAAAAGTTTCAAAATGGAAGAGAATGCATGTTTTCCTCACATGAAGACAAAATCTAGTCCAGTTTGCTGTTTCGCTGTTGAGAAGTGTTTCATAAATATATAAAATTAAGTTCAATGAGCAACATAGATCAATTAAAAAAAATCTGAAGTGCTTATGCCCCTTTGTTGTTTTTTTGGGAGGAGGATGGAATGAATGAACGGCAATTTAATTAATTTTACTGAGGAAAGATGATTTGAAATCCAAGTGTTTTTATTTGCAAGCGTGGTCACAGAATATACAATATTAAACTTGGATTTCAAGGCACCACTGTATATATATTTATCCAGCCAGTCTTTTGCTGTACACCGTATTCATTCACATACGTAAAACAAAGTGATGCCTCTAAATGTAGTCAATAATGAACAAAATTCACAAATGAGTGGAGAATTTGCTGACCACGAAAGGACAATTTTTTAGTGTGTTTTATTACATGCAATTTATTTAATTATTTGCCTTTGTTAAAAGAATGACGAAAGTGTTGCACTAAATATCTCCTGCATGTAGACCCTCGCTGTCAAGGTCCATGTTGGAGGAGAAAGGGGATGGAGGTTTCTCTGCAGTAAGTGACACGAATTGGAGGTCCAACAACGCGAGCGCAGTGGCATTGACTCAGCCCGGCTTGGGCATCGCCACGACGACCGTCACCACCATCACGCAGACGGGCGGCGAGTGGAGCAGCGGCCTGTTTGACATCTGCGGAGACAAGTGCACATGTAACGGATGTTTTGCGCATGTTCTTGTCCTCCTTTGATTCCAAGGTTTGGGGTGTTTAATGTTCTTCCCGCTCAGGTGTCATCGGTGCTGTGGCGCCGTGCTGTTTGGACCTGAGTCTCGCTAATCTGTATGGCGAGTGCCTCTGTTTTCCTCTGCTGCCAGGGTCCACCTTTGCTATGAGGGTCGCGCTCAGGGAGCGGTACAAGATACGGGTGAGTCGAATATACAGAACCGGTGGGGGGGAGACAAACAAGAAACAAACAAAGTTGTTAGTTGAGGGTGTTCGTTTTTTTTTTGAATGGATGGCTCTACTTTACGAAACGGCAAAAGGAGAAATGGATTCCCGAGAACACACCATCGGTAACTAAATCACTTCCTGCTTTCCCTTACTTTCACAGCCAATCAGAAGCTATCAACATAAAAACATGTCTATGCAATTATTAAACAACAGAATGTAATCTAGGTAATTTTAACATGAAAGAATATGATGCTCAAACGTAAAATGATAATAATTTACAATATAATTTTTCAGTTTATTAACATGCTGTAAAGCAGAGGTCGCCACCCTCTGGTCCGCGGCCTGCTACTGGTCCGTGGGCCATTTGGTACGGAGCCACAGCGATACATATAAAAAATATGTACTTTTTTTTCAATACACAGCCAGGAAAACGAAATATGAGGTGTGAAACATATATTGTACATCCCAATGGGAATGTCCGTCAAAGGACATACTGTTTTGAAAATTGCCCAGCCCCACTGAATACTTTCGTCGATTGAGGGGAGTGGATGGATGAACTACAAAACCAGTTGCTGTGTTCCACAGGGGAACATGTGCAACGACTGGAGTACCGTGTGTTGCTGTTACTCCCTGGCCGTGTGTCAGATGGTGCGAGAGATGAAGCGGCGGACGCTGGCTCGGACGTACCACGTAGCCACCACACTGGAGTGCACTTGACTTGGGACCACAAGTCTCCAGACCTGACCCTGAACATCTTGCCCACTTCTCAGCAGTGTTGATTCTGAGGGTCCCAGAAGGAAGCCTGCATTGCTTCACTAGGTACATTTGCACAGTCCAGTTTGATGCAGTCCGAAATGTATTGCCACATCTAAGTCTTTATCAAGGATACTAGTGCACGCTTATTCACTCTTGTCAGTGTCAATCATAACTAAGAATGATTCTTTCTGTTTTTGAACTTTCTAATCATTCCTTTTGGTTCCCTTATTGTCAACATATCAAGGACAAAACATTAGGTAAAGTTAAATGAATGTAGCCGGTGTCATTAAAACGGCATTATTATTTATATCACCGTATGGTGTCTTTGAGACTTGAACTTCATCTTCATTTTATTAAGTGGATAAAATGTTGCAATAAATTTGTCATAAATGAGGACAAAGTGCATATAAATAGCAAAATATATTATGTGAGCTTCCTGACTGGGAGGACAATGACATAATGGACTTGTTCGCATTTTTATTTTTATGAGCACGTGTTGGACCTTGCCATAGAAACATGATTCAGTTAACAAGCGGACTTTAGGCTGTTTAACAAATGCATTTCAAATTTCTGAAAGACAAATGCTATAGATGAGTGGACACGATGAAGCTGCAACATAATCAGCTTTGTCTGTTTTTCATCAAAATGCGTTGAAGCTAAAAAAAAAAAAAGTTTTTCTCTGTATTATTTTACTGCACGCCCAGAGATATGAGCCTCATAATCTTTTACAGCTGCCGCGTTGTGATACTTTATGGATTTTGCAGGTCTGAGCTTTTTGATTTTTGTCTTGCACGCCAAAGGTCATCTGACACATTAAATGTAATCCTTCTCTCTGGTACATGACGGTGAGATAAAGCGTGGAAGCTATGCGGGCGCAAAGTTGGGTAGAGCCAATACAGTGCATATAAAAATTCTACACAGCCCTTTTCAAATTCCAGGATTGGTGTTGAGACCAAAACAAATCCCTTCAAAACCTTTTCCACCATTTATTCACAGACAGCCTGTAGAAAGTATTGGAAATACTGTCCCTCTTTGCAAGGGGTCGTGGGGGGGGGGGGGCGTAATGGTGTTGCACAAGTGTGCACACCCTTTCATAATGGAATGTGGCGGCCTTCAGAATAAAACAGTTACATTCAAACGTATACACACCTACCACCACTATGTAGTGTGTGACCCTTCATTGAAAAATTTTGGTCATCTCTGCTTTAGATTGTGCCAGTTCCTAATAAAGTCGTCAGTGACACCCCCACCCCCCCGCCCTCCCCCCCAAAAAAAGGCACTGGGCATCCTCTCACGAGTCACACCATCACAACAACAACTGCAGTTGAAAGCCACTGTGTGTTGATACGTTGAATTTTTATACTTGCTGTTGTGCCTTAACACATCCCCGCCCGTGTTCCCACCCTGCGGGCATTCAATTATGTTATTAATCCTGATTGCCGCGCTTCCCTGAATTTGAAATGCCGGCCAGCAAGCTTTCACCGCGAGGGTGTGAAAACATCATTATACACAAAGCAGATGGGCGCTCAAAGGGCAAACATGGCATTTATTCCCCATCTCGTGGAGGTAGCTGCCAACCTGGCAGCTAATTCCGGGAAAGTCACATTCCTGACGTTAAGGAGGAGAAAGTGTTGTATATGGTTAACTCAAAACCCGCCATATTATCGTTCACTTTCTGCTGTCTCAGTGGAGCGCAGATTTTGATAAGTGTATTGTGGGATTTGGCTGTGATCATCTTTCTATATGGACTTACGTTACTGCCCACTCATGGCAATAAATATGAGCCAGGAGGAAAGATCAGAATCTTGTAGGTGTGGGATCATAACACAAACACAGACGATATAGTGCAACAGAATTGCATTAAAAATTGTTAGCTAATTTAATGCATTCAAAGTCACAGATAATACAGTGTAGAACATGAGAATGGGGACCCTGAGTGGAGAAAAATACGTGCATATTTTGTATTGGTGTTATGCACATGACTTTAAAATCAGACTTTCATCTCTCAACGAAGGTTCTGGAACGTTGTAACCCTGTTCAATAAAGGAAGGGGCTATTTTCCTGTGGCACCTGTCCTCAAGCTGTTTTATTTGTGCCCATTCTGGAACTCCCTAAATGCCACAAGCTGGCTCAGTAGTAACAGTGCAATTGTGTCTGATAAACACAATGTTCGAGCTCCAACCAAAGAAAAGAAAAACAACTGTCCAAAAGTGATGGCACGGAGGGAAAATGCTGTGAAAGGACCAGTTAATTTTTAATTTTTCAGAACATTACTGGTTGAACAAACAGTCCAGAAACATAATTTTCCCAACATCTTAGTACTTTCATAAAATGTTTGATCATGGATCCCAGGAGAAGTGGAATTTTCTGCAATGTTTGGGTCCAGATTTGAAAGACCCCCCCCCCCCCCACTGCAAAGGGACACGTGTGGGGCTGTTTGGAAACAGCATTTTGCACAGTAAAAAAAATTAAAATCATATTTTCATGTGCCAGTTTGGAATTTGGCGAGTTTATCCAATCCCTCTTTGACTGCAAAAGTGATCCATTACCAAAATTGTGACATGGAAAGATTGCCCAAAACAAACCCATGCATACAAAACGTAGCATATTTGGTCAATTTTGGGTCTGCCCATATCCCCTTCTGTGAATTTAGAAATTGATTCTATGACAGTTACGGCTCTAAAGCAAACCATGAGACATTGGGGAACGTGGGAATTTTCAACCGACTTTTGGGTACTGCCAGCTGCCACACTGTGGCTTGGGAATGCTTCCCAGCTCCAGTGACTGTAAAAGGGGATCTGGCTGTGCCATGGGTGTGTGTGTGTGTGTGTGTGTGTGTGTGTGTGTGTGTGTGTGTGTGTGTGTGTGTGTGTGTGTGTGCGCGCATGCACGTGCAGATGTGTGCATGTGTGCATGCGTGTGTGTGCCTACTTAGCCACCAGGGGGCAGTCTTGCTACAGATGTGAGTTGACGGTTTTCTAATAATAATCATAAGGAGTGAAGCTGCCCAGAGGGAGAAGTCATCGGTCCAATGTGCTGATCTGAGGTCAGATTCGATTCCCCCAGCGGGAGAAGAGGTCAAGATTTGAAGCAGTCCTGGCGCATCTGAAGTCAGCAGGCGGGCCATAAAACGTGTGCACTCATATTGCTTCCTGCGCTTTCAGCATCAGAACGCACAGATGCATGGGGTGTGGAGTACACGCGCTTATAGAAAACAGCCCTTTGGGGAAATGTGTGTATGAGTAATTTAGACTAACTCCGTGATGCGATTGCACTCTTTTGCCGCTTGCAAACAGATGAAATCAAAACGGCTCAAGGGGGAACGCATCCGAGCCTCAAGTTGCACACCCACCACCACTGTAAAGATGATGAGGTGACAAAGAAGTGTGCGCTATGCCAACCGCCACTCTCCTTCTTTCCTTCCTAATCTCCCCATTTATTCACCTTTCCCTGCTGTTTCTTGTCATTTTCAAAATTGTAATTCTTTTATCCATCTACTTGCTTTAGGGCTTATCCTCATTAGGGTCACAGCTCAGCTGGCGACTAACCTCGTTGACTTCTGGCAATTGGAAAAAAAAAATCTTGTTTGCTTGTAAAGGTTCCCTAGAAAACGACGGAAGCTGTTCATATGCCGTAATATTGAAGACCCTGTAAAGTGAAATCACAGATTTGTTTCTGAATACATGATACATGTTTGAACATAGTTGCTGAAAAGGTGGGAAAACCGACAACTACTATCGCATGGAATTGTGGCAGTGAAGCATGAAACCGTTTTTCACCATTTCAGTTTTCACCATTTAGCCATTTTAGCTCATTTTAAAAAATGCTTCCCATTTTCAGGGCTTATTACATAATGAAATGAAATGCGGAGTCATGTGCTAGCATTGTAGATGTTTTTAGCTAATCGGAGTGCATCCTCACTGGATGCCACAATTTCCAGAACAGCTTAGTTGTGTCATTTAAATTCCCAAAAAAGGATATCTGATACTGCAGATAAGCCCGTTGCCCGTCTTGTCGGCGGAGAGGAGTCCCGGAAGTGCGTATAATTTCTCAACGCAAACATATCAGCATGTGAAGGCATTAGAAAAAAGCTCGACAAAGTAGCAAACATTTTCAGAGAATGTGCTTTTATTTATTTAGCAGACACGTGCACAACGTTGGAGAGCAGAGACAAAGGCCTGATTTTCCTCACAATTTTGAAATCTCATGATATATACTTGCTCATTTGTTATTTTAATCATTAAAAATTGCAGGATTCTGAACAAAACTCTACTACATTGTGTGTCAAACTTACAATACATTTATTTTCGATTTACCGAGTCTTTAGGGAGCACCTCAATTTGTCTTCGAGGAGCAGGCATTGAGGATGTTCGATGGAGGAGCGATGATTGAGGAACAACTGACGTTTCCTTTCCGCAAGTCTTTTAGCTCCTCCGCAGCTACATATTAAAGGTCTCGTGATTACTCTAGTTGAAATATACGTATGTAGTTTGTTGAGTCACTTGTCGGTACATTTTTGAGGACTTTCATCCAGGTGCAGGCAACGTTAACTTATAACAGTTGCATTTTAACAGCCTAAAAGGGTCGATTAAATTTAAGGTTTCTTTTTTTTCCCAGATAATGGTATTTTTTTTTTTGGTGAAGAAAAAAACTTACCTGGCTGGTAGTTTCGGCTGTCGATTTCTACCGTATGTAGTTCCATGCGGTGTGTAACATGGAGAATAATAAAATATATTTTTCATTGTCAGCCAACACTGTGAAAGTAGACCAAGGGAAAGATGAAAAAGGGAAAAGTGGGGTGAAATCTGCAAAGCTGGAACAGTTGCTCCCCTGGTGATACAACATGCACCACCTGGGCTTTATATACACACACACACGCACACACACACACAGGTGCACGCACTTCCACACTGTTCATATCACATCCTCACTGACAGTCTTTAGTTGCAAACTGCCCTTCCTTTGTCTCCTGCTTGTCTTCTTGTCTTTCTCTCTTTCTGCCTCTCTCTTTGACTCTGGCTCTTGCGCTTGGTCTGTCTGACACACACACACACACACACACACACACACACACACACACACACACACACACACACACACACACACACACACACACACACAGTAAAGTAAGGCAAAAAAAGCTAAACCTAGCATTTTACCCATAAAGAAAAACATCCCCATAATAAGGGTGGGCTCTCAAGCGTTGTGCATACAAGTACACACACGCACACACACACACACACACACACACACACACACACACACACACACACACACACACCAAACCAACACATACACCACACTTACTTGTGCAAACATAGACACATTGGCTGTATAATATGATGAATGAAGCTCATTCAAGCAGTTTTTGTTTGTAGACCATTCAAAATGTACACACACAAAAGTCGATGTCAAATACCGTGCCAGATAAGGATAGTACAAGCACACACGCATGCACGCACACACACACACACACACACACACACACACACACACACACACACACACACACACTCGCACCCAAGTTAGCTTCACGCATACATACATACCGATGAATGGAGAGACTATTTGTATTCAGAATTTAGGAGCGATATGTTGTCAGTGGTTAAAAAAAAAAAATCATATATTGTGAGGCTGAACACATCAAGTCACCATTTTTTTTATATTGGATGTGCCATGTTGGTATTTTTCCCCATTCACCCTTGTGTCAGAAAAAAGTAGCAAGAAATGGAGTCGGGACAGCCCCGAAATCATGAAGGCAAGGTGCACATTTATCACTTTGATCACTGGGGCGACCCGCTATTCAATGGAGTACCGTATACACACTACGCACGCTCATATACAGAACTTTATTACTTGTGCAGCGCAAATGGTACTTTCAGACACTGAAATGAAACTGAGAGGCCAGCAGAGGAGGAGGAGTTCAAAAAGATGTAATTAGCACCAAGTACCACTTCATGGGTTTATCGATAGGCTACACACGGCACAGCTATAATACGTTTTATTTGGGGGGTAGGGGGAAACAGGGGTGGGAGCTTGTAGTACTTAAGATAAGTAGACTGACTAGAATGTAAACTCAGGCCAAGGCAGACAGACCTACGCCAAGTTAACAAGTGACAGACATGTTTTGCAGAGCGTGCGTTGTTGTGTTTGATTTGAATAAATTGAGTTGGCCGCTAACGTCTCTTCTGTCCGCAGGCTAGCTGGAGCCATCTTGGCATATGAAGAAAATCATAGGGGGGCGAAAGTCTCCTTTGAAGGTGCCATCTCGACTCTTTTCATGTGAAAGCTTCAAAGTGAATGTTTAGGCTCATTCCATGAGGACTGTTTGTTATTCTGCTGCATGGTGAAGTCTTTCGGTGGCTGCGGGACCCCCTGATGCGGTTGGGGTCCTTATGCTTCGGGATGGATCTAGGAGGCCTTCCTTCCTGACCGCTTCCATGGATTTGAGGAACGGGAACGCTACATAGTTGGGTGAGTCACCTTTATACGATCAAGGCAACTGCACAACTTTACCGTGTCATACCTCATTATATTCATGTACCGTATTTTCCACACTAAAAGGCGGACTGGATTATGAGGCGCACCTTCAATGAATGGCCTATTTTGTAATTTTTTTCATACATTGGGTGCACTGCATTATAAGACGCAATCTACAATGCCTCCACGAGATAGAGCTACGCTCAAGGAATCACCCATCAGAACGATCAGATGTCAGTAAAACTTATTTAATAAAGCAGCGACACAGTTCACTTAACCAACAGCAAGTTATAACATTGACTCGTTAACGTTGACCTCTTTTGTCGCTGCTCTAGTTCCGTGTTCAACTGTCTAACCGATTGCCTTAAGTTTGAACTCTGCGTTGTCAGCCTGTCCCGAGCAAGGAGCCATTTGGGGGGTCGAAATATTACCGTAATGACCATACACAAGGCACCTGGGATTTTAAAGCGCGTTGGGAGCTTTTAAGAAAAAAGGCTTTTAGGTGCGCCTTTTAGTGTGTAAAATACGGTACTGCATTTCAAAGCGAGTCTAAATTTTAATTAGAGATGGCTTTAAATGAATTTTTGAGGTTGATTTAAAAAAATGTCTACTTTTTTTTCTCATACATCAGGTTTTTCTGTTTCAATTTTTTTCAAATTTTGTGTTTGTTTGAGCTCTACAAGCTTGCGCAATATGGATACGGAGTTAAATGTCATCAAACTACTATTGTTAACACGTTCAAGTTGGTTACATAATTTACCAACAAAAGCCAGTAGCAAAGTTGGAGGCAGTGCAAGCAGTGTTCCAGTTGCAGCTCAGTGATGCGGTGTGTCTCTTAAGACCTATGCAGGTCCAAATTGAAATGGAAAGTTTTTTTTTCTTTTTTTTTTTTTCTGAGCAAACAAAGTTTTTTCCACCAGTGACCCTTAAGGACAGATAGGTGAAGTAAAAAAAAAAAAAAAAAGGAGAGAACAATCCCACAAGCCCAAATGGAAAACATGGTTTGAAGTCAGTGACAGAGGGCCTCCAGGCAAAAGCAAACACAACCTATTTTACATGTTATAAATTTCATTTTCTCTCCTGTCACTTTGCAAGGAATATTTTGGCAAGGCAAAGAGCACTTCCTTTTTTGTCTTCTGGTGGCTTCATTCTGCCACACACACTTTAAAATGAACTCTAATTCACAGCCAGTTGATGGAACATTAGCTTAAATTTGAAACGTGATCACTTCTATATTAAAAAAAAAAGGCTCGCTTGTGAAAAAGTTCCTAATCTTACGAGAATAAAGTTGCTTTTTTTCTTAAAATCTTACTTTAATGAACACGTTTGAAATAACAACAACAACAATAAAACTATTCTGGAATATTACACCTTTTATTTTGGAAAAGACACCTTTATTCTTCACTTTTGCTTTTATTTCGTCATAGTTTTTACTGTAAATGCCGCTTTTCCTATTTCCGTGTCTTAATTGAATACATTCCTGCCGCATGATTGCACCCGCGCTGTCATCTTGTCATCATTGTTTAGTGTGAAAAACAACGCCTGCGGGCCATTTGCAATATGTCGCACCACATAAAATGTCCTTGTCACCGGTACCATGACCCGCATGTATATCTTGCCTCGTATATAGGATGTTGGTAAGAGTTGCATAATGCTTTTATGTCCACTACACACACACACACACACACACACACACACCCACATGCACTCTCCTGCCATTGATGAAGGTGTTCTTTCATCGAAGTGTCTTTCTGGGAGCACCCGTCCGTGTTTGTGCACACATTATTCCGATACTGCATGTCAAGGGCGATACCGCACGTCAAGGGCTTCAACGCTTTTCTAAGAGTGTCAAATGTGTAGGTGGCGCATGGAGTGATGACAAGAGAGTGCAAGAAGTAACGATGAAAAGTCTTAGGGATTTTTTTTTTTTCCATCCCCCTGCTTAGGCTCCCCTCTAGCTGTCCATGCCTCCGTTTCCTATTTGGTCCTTCGTGGTGGACTAGTTTGAGGTGGCGGAACTGTGATGAATAACCCGTATGTGCTAATTGCTAAAAACATGTCTGAAGCTGATTGGCTGACAGAAGTAGAGCAAGGGGCTTTGTGAGACACATTCCATCGACGCTACTTGCACATGAGGGCAACCCAACAGGGGAAGTACGGCTACATCGTACTTAATGAGGCGTCGCTAGACATGACGAAAGGGGAGGTAAGAAGCTGATTGGTGGAGACACAAGGGGCAGGGCTGAAGCAATATTTCGGTTCATTTGTCCGTCCATATGTCCTCTGCTCGATCCATCTGTCCACCAAGCTGTCCGTTTGTCATTTCATCCACCTGTCTAATAATCTGTCTGTCTGTCTGTCTGTCCATCGAATGCTCTGTCTGTCCATCAACATGTCTGATGTACTATTTGTCACCCGACAGTCCGTATATCTCTTGATCTGTTCGACTCTTGATCTGTTTGTCCATCCATCCGTCTATCCGTGGGGTTCTCACTCTGTCGAATGTAACCAGATAGACAAATAAACATCAATTTTAGAGTCACTTTTGTTAACATTTGAGCCTTAGGGGACTTCTAACCCTCGTTGTAAGCATTTAAACAAATCCTGGCGATTGTGTCTAACCGCCAAGGTCGTATCTCTTCAAACAAAGTATGCGGAATGTGAACAAGTCTCCGAAATCTAAAAATAAACAAGAACCGGGCGGCCTTGTCTTCCATCAAAGACTAACACAGGCTGCGATCATGCAAGCGTGTCCAATCTAGCGAGCGAGCGAGCTTCTTCAGAGGATGACACGTCACTCAAAGGCAGACACAAACAAGGGAGCACGATGAGGCGTTGAGCGAGCCGACTGGTGGAGGTGTCATTCGGCGAAGGGAGGACAGAGGCCGATATGCACGACGCGGAAATTTGTGCGACACCGATACACCTTCACAAGCGGCCTACAGCGCCTCCTGCATGGAAAAGGTCAATTCACTCAAACGTTTTCATGAAGATGAAGAACACTTGACTTATGCGCACCCTGCCGAACGACGAGACAAACAGCCAAGGCAGCAAAACACTCTCCAAAAAGAGAGATTGACAGTTTGTTGTGTTCACCATTTGTGAAGAAATGAATGCAATTCCGAAGTCTTGTCTGTGTTGCTAGCAAACATCATGATGTCTGAGGCACAAGCGTGATGGGAGCAGTGCCGGGTTGACTTTGCATGAATAGTGGAGTATGATGGGAATGATCTAGCCTGTCGGTCTTCCTATTGACGTGTCTACCAAATCCGTCTGTGTTCATCCATTGGCTCAAACTATCCATAAGCTCATCCATCTCTGTCTCATGATCAAGTTGTTCGTCCATCCAGACATCCATGCTTGTTGATTTATCTGTCTCTCCATGTGTCCGTCATCCAGCCCATCCATCGAACCGCCAATCAGTCAATCTATCTCTCAATTTCGCCTGTCCGTCCATACTTCTGCAAAGCACGTTGCCTTTTTCGACACCAACCCAAGTCACCAAATATGGCTCCTTGTCCAATAAAAAGGTGGACACACATAAATGGCCCTGTGATCCAAGGCCGATCTGAGAATTTATGGTGCGCAACATATCAGACGGGGTCCTATTTTATTAGAGGCCGCCGGTGGGGGTGGAAAAAAAAAGCGAGGCAAAGGGAAGCAGGATTCAGAGAGAAAATCCCTGGGAAAAATAAAATCTTAAGACGGAAGCACGCCGAGACGAAGGCAAATATCTATGAAAGAGACAAACGACGGAGCACAAAGACGGGATACAGCCACAAAGTAAACAAACGGTCACAAGCGTGCGGCGGAGCAGGGTGTTAAAAGTGAGAAGCCATCCACTTGGGTTCAAGGAGAGCGACAGAGTGAGGAATACGACTCGCGGTGAATCAAATGGACTGAAAAACAAATGAGATCCGAGGACTCCGCCGCAGCTCAGATCCCACATGAGATGGGTAGGCGTGTGAGGGCAGCTATTTAAAGCTCTGACATGATCTCATTGTTGCCAACAACAACAACAACAATGCAGAGCTCAGTGCTAAACAGCTACAAAGAAAACAATCGTTCGTAGCTATAACCGTAGAGGGCATCTTCGGTTTCCCACATACGGCATTTCCAGGTGACAAACGACATTTAGCAATGACACCGCTTTGTTCACTGTACTCCATTTAGTTGTTTTATGGTTGTGGCCGTGTTTTTAATTGTTTTATCTATCGATCTATCTATCTATATCTGCATATAATGTTTTCCCTGTGACCCTTCTTCATATTATGGCTTGCTCGTTAGGTTCTTTTTTTCCACCCGTGCGTCAACCAATCAGCTCCCTCCAGCCACCTGTGCCTTGGCCAGGTGTACCTCGTTGTCTCGTCAGTTTGCTTGTATTTCGTTCCCCGGCTTCTGTTAGCTTCTGTCAATTCGTTGCTGCGGCAGCAAGTCTTGTTCCCCTCGTCATGTCAGGATTCTTGTAGTTGTGAAAGTTTTGTTTCCTGGTGTATCTTTATTCATTTGGATGTGGCTTGTTTTCCTTTTTAAAGCAAAAAATGAATTTTTACTGTCAATTATATACGTTTTGATAACTTGGCATGTGTCACTCAATGCAGCTGTGATGCCTGCAACAAAGGCAATTTTAACAATGAACTGAAATCCATTACTTAAAACCCCTGTAAGCTTTTTTTTCTTCTTGTGTACAAAAAAAAAATAAAAGGAATGAAGTTGGAGCTTATAGATGTATTGGTCTGCAGAAATGAGAAATCTCCCTGAAGATCTAGAAATGAATTGGTTGTGTGTGTGTGTGAGATTATTGTCTACTCTATTTGCGCGGAGAGATGTGCCAAAGTTCAAATTTCCCACAGTGGTTGTTTCAACCTTGACTGAACAATCATTGAAAAAATAAAGCATGCTAGAGGCAAAAAATAATAAAAATTTTGGCAATATGTTCAGAGTAGGCAAGGCCATAAAGATGACATATTGCGCCTCGTGCAGGAGGGTTTTTTCTGGATCGTGGCATAATTCATCACTTTTGTTCTCACTGGCCATTATTTTGACCACTGCAGTCATTTTATGCAGTTTGAAAAATTGCTGATATTTGTTCAAACAGTCCAACCGCCAAAGAGAACGAATCTATCTGGTGATGTTGGTTCCAAGTTGTTCTAATTTCAAAACGATGTTTCCAGTAAGAAATAACGTAGAGTGGATTGAAATTTCAGGAATTCATCCTGTCTCTCTGTCTTTCTCTCTCTCTTACACACTGTCATACATTTGTTTGTTGTTGTGCTTTTTGATGGGCGTTGCCTAGTTAGTGGCGTCAAGAAGTCCATTTTGCCATTTTCCGTGTCTCCCCCACTTCACTGCCACTCAGGCAGCGTGCCTTAAGCTACATTGGGGTACACATATTAGGCAGCCACACACGTTCCAAAGTCATAAGCTCAATTTCTGCTTGTATTGATTTCATGACACTTTCCATCCTGTAGTAAATCGTTTGAGACAGAATACGATGAAGAGTCGGATTTTTTTTTTTCCCATGCAGAAATTCATTTTAAAAATTATTATCTTTGCTGCTTTGTGAGAAAACCCCATGAAGCAATTATATAAATATCTGATCAAGGACACACTTAAGTCCTGGGGCCACTCTCTACTGTAAAAAGTGATTTGAAGTTAATGTTGTTGAAAAGGGAAAAAAAAAGCGCGATTCATAAGTAAGTGATCTGGAGTTGCCATGGCAATGACACAGGCACTCATTACAATTAGACCGCTCTTTTTTTGGGGGGTCCTGAGATTAAATAAAAATTGGAGTGGAGACTCAGCACTTTTTATTTGCATCCATTGAAAGACACGAGCAGCGCCCTTCGGCTAATTGGCCGTCAGTCCACCACCAGCAAAATCTTAGCTTGCTATCTTTGCTTTCGCTTTTGATTGACACACTCAGTAAGATCGATGATGACGTTTAAATGTTCCCGTTAAAACGTTGCTGCTGTGGAGCAGATTTTCTTTCAATGGCCCTTCTGCATTATCATGTTTTTTTTTTTTCCCCCCCATCATGACACTGTATGAGGTTGGACTCCACGTATATTGTTAGTCTTAGCGAGCAATCCTCCAAGATGCTGATTTTTCAGCATGATTGTTGCACAGGTGTGCCTTTGGCCGGCCGTAATAAAAAGCCACGATCGAATGTGCAATCTAAAAATGTGGGCTGTTTTCACAGTATTTTCTCATCGAGTTCAGAGCATGACATCGACTTTGCCTTCTGTTTTTCTTCGCGTCGCCTTCAGTCGGGCTGTTGGTGACATGATTTGCTCTTTCACGTCAATCTGCGCCTCATCACTCCTCCCCTGCCTCTCATCGGTTGCCCTCAGTCTCATCCGTCTCTTTTCCTGGTTTCTAACTCTTCCTTCTAACTCACTCCTATTCCTCCTTGCTGTCACCGAGTCGCCTGAAGGCAGAGCCAGCGTTGGCAAGTGTGAGTCTGGTGCAAGGGAGGAGGCCACTTCATTAGTTTACGCCTGCAATACTAATCTATTTAAAAGCGACATTGGATGCATTATTTCCCCCAATTTATTATATTTCCCAGGTGTCTGTTTTGTCAAAATAGCCCGAGGATGTACCAAATATTCAGGTAAAAGAATGATCTGATTGTTTAATTCTACACTTGGTAGGGGAGCAGGCACTCAGAGTCCATTTTCTGTAACAATTCCCCTCTCAAATGATGCTCAATATGCAGCGATATAGTCAGAGAGTTAGTCGTTTCAGTTTCTTCGTAGTACAACGGAACTGCGGTCTCGCCCATACCCTTGAGAACTTACCCAAAATAGCACAGCAGGGGCCTTTTTTTTCTTTGCCTTTTCATATGCTTTACACAATGGAAGTGTAAAGCGCATGATGCGAGAGGGAGACGCATATGCGGCAACTCGGCATGCATGCACCTGCTGAACTGCTGATGTGCACAACGTGACGAATGTATGAATGGATGAAGCTCATATTGATACGGGGGATAGAACAGACAACAGGGTGTGATGTGTCCGTGTGGACGCTGTCACCATTTTTATTTATTCTTTTGTTTCTTGCATGAGTGACTTGCTTGTCCCGCACCAATCACAAAGCCTTTGTTTTGAAGAAACAACTCCCAAAAAGTTCAGGATGTTGGGATTTGCTTAAAATGCACTTTGCCCATTTACATGTAATTTTAAAGTGCAACTGTTGTGGTGCTTTCACCCTTTAATGGAAGTGTAATTATTCTTTCGCCACTGCGAAGAATGACTAATATTAGTGCCGTACCGATGAGCTTGGAAAAAAGATGAGCTGCCTAAATATGATACAGTGCTATTTGTCTCATTAAAAAAAAAAATTGCATTATATTGCTTAGGTATACCTAACATTAGACCCGCTGGCATGCCAGTGCAATGCTAACACCCCACTCCTTTGACAGGCTGTACTCTGTTGTGTAACAACTCCCACACACACACACAAACACACTCGGGCACGTGCACACAGGCTTTTATTCTAGCGCTCATAACTATTTGATGATAGAGCTTCTGGTTCCTTCACCTCCCTTTGGTACACACGATCCAGATGTGAATAATTTAACGTGCTTACCAATAAAGGTGGGCCAATGGTGGCTCATTGTTAAGCTCAGGAGGCCCATCACACACACTCACACACACACACACGAGAAAAGTCAAGGCTCCATCCACCCACCTTCGTACTCACAGCAGCTCTTGAGCAGGACTCTCATCCCCGCTATGTTCTGTCTATTGCCGTCCATCACAGAAGGCGGCGCGGTGACTGCTTAATGCTGACATTCGCACCCGATGGACTGACCCTCCTGCTCTCTGCATCCCTTCAGGCGTCATGGAGGAACCCCAGAGAAAAAAAAGTCAGCGACATGAAGGCACCAAGCCCAGGAAGGTGAGTTATCTCGGGAGAGCTCGCCAAATGCTGCTTGACGGGCTGTCAAAAGGTGGAAAAAAAAATATCCTGGCATCACTTGCACTTTGTGAATTGGACCAAGAACCGGCTGGCCCATTGGGCAATACAGGCAGTGGTACGGGTTCTGTTTCAGGGATTTTCATTATAGTTATTTTTAATTAATTTTTAGTTCTTTAGTTTGTTTTTGTTTTTCTTTTTTTTCCCAAAAATTTTGCTTAGTTATTAGTTTTAGTGTTATTTTTTTAAACATATGGAGTATTTCTGTAGGTAAAGGCAGTGTTAATGTTCAAACTATGCCTCATGTTTCGGTGTTTTGCAAATTCCAATGATGTTAAAGCTACTTTTTAGGCCTCCAACGCTACTGTTTTTTTATGATGGTGGTACTTGGAGAGCTCAGTATTTTGTCACAGCGTACTTGACATTTCCCGTATTTTTATTCCCACTCTGTTTTGCACGCGCGTAAAAAGAGATGACATGAAAGCCTGCCTCGACGTCGACGCGTTCTGATTATCCATATGCCCCCTCTCCCATAATAGATCAAACCGTTCCGCTTTTACTGATCATCTTCTCGGCAACCAAGCAACGGCGTTAACGCATCACTATGCATCCCGACAGCTCGTACCGTACCGACCGTTAAAGCCCGCTCCGCTTCCAAACCACCAGGTCAGGTTCAAACTGGCGTCGTCCTACAGCGGCCGGGTCCTGAAGCACGTGTACGAGGACGGGCAGGAGCTGGACAGCCCCGAAGAGAAGTACCCTCACAGCTTCCTCCCGCACGGCAAGATAGCGCCAAGCCACCTGGAGATGGAGCAACTGTGCGGCTTTGAGGAGCCTCCGTCGGAGCGGCAGCGTGGGTTGATATCGTGATGGCGGCAAAGTGTTCCGCTGGCTTATGTCAAATGGATGGCTGCACTTTTGGTTTGCTTGGGAGGGCCTCTGTCAAGGAAGCTGGAAACATCGGAGATCAGAACAGTACGCTTTTATGTATGCTCCTTGCGGCATACCTGCTGGAGGTTTGCGTGGCTCAAACCGTGAATGTCGCCTTCATAGTAATGCAAATGTGCATGTAGAGCGACTGCTTTGTGATGATGATGATGATATTTGTAGCACTGCTACTTTATTCGTATCACAATTCAAGGAGATCCAATACCCCACACAAAAAAGTATCAGAAAATACTTAAGTGTTTATTATAATGTGTTACTCCCAGATAGAAAAAAAAAAGTCCCATTATCCATGGCTGGTATTAGAAGTACTGTGAAATCAATGCTGTGCAATTTTTCAGGACTTTTATTTTCCCCAGCATTCATTTGTTTATGTTTAAAAAAAATGTGGCATTTTATCAAGTTTTTATATTAAGAGTTTCCTAACCTGCAATTTTGCGAACATCCACTTCATTCTAATGAATTCCCGTGAATTTTGCAACGATACTCGAAACATTCATCAAAACAAGTCAAACCCCGTGGAAGTACTTTTCTAATGCTGCCGAATGATGTATCCAGACTGTTCCTTGTGTGACTTAAGGAAGCTTATTTTAAAAAAACAAACGTATTCATTGGGTTGATTGCTAATTGAAAACTTTAGTTGCATATGTAGGGCATGACGACCATGACAACATGTTGTTCTTGTGCGCTCAGGTGTCGAGACTCCAACAGGGCTCATTGCCCAGAGAATCAACGTGTACAGAGGAATAGGAAGCTGCAAGGCTGCTGCGGGCCAGACCAACCAAACAGATGGAGACACTAAAGTACGTAAGCAGTGGGCTCAAGATAGTTACTTGAAATGTATTCATAGTTTCAACTGCTCGCAACATCGTGGGGGCGCTCATCATTGTTAATGTTTCTAATTAATGCTGAGCAGGGAACTCATTTAGTTGATTGATGCGTTAAAACGCCGAACTTGAATTTGTCTGAAGGACGTGCTGCTGTTTTGGTTTGCAAGGGTTCACACAGGATCAGCAGTTAACTATGTGAACAATAGTGGCTATGAATTGAGATCATTCCCCCCCATCAGGGAATAAGGAGGCAACTATTTGGGAAGAGGTCAAGTGTCAAGTGGACTGACGAGTCAACTCGTCAAAGAGTCGACTTTGGCTTGAAGCAGACTGAATCATCGCGAAGGAGACGTTTTTGGCATCTTGCGTCTTCCAGTCCTCCAATTTACGTTCGGCTCATCATTTTCGAGTCAATTACCAAAAAAACAAAAAAACCCCAGCTGTAACCTGTCCAACCTCTAGTGGCCGCTGTTCCTTATTAAGAAATAGGCACTTTATGAGCTACACGTGCACATATAAATGACCAATACCACAGATGTAAAAACGGCACTAGATCATGACAGCAAAAGTTGCATTTTAATTTTTATCATGTATGGCGTCGAGCTTAGACTTTTGACCTTTTGTTTTTTTTCTTTGTATTTTCTTTTTGGAGGCTATTTTTTAAAGTTAATTAGAGACACTGGCGAGAGATGACTGAGCATTCTGATGATCATCTGTTTCACCTTTGAAGGTCCCAATCGGACAGTTTTTATTACAGAACCCGAAAACCACATCTTTTAATTCCTGTCACTGTGTTATTTCCAAAAGTATTTGACTTAGTTCCAGTGTATGGTCTCATTGGACTTATTGTATGTAAATAAGAAAGAAATAAGAAAGGAGTTATCGTAGGTTTGCAGCACTGCTCGTATTTACTGTATATTTTCCCGTCCCGCATAGAGTTGCTTAAAACAGAAACCCAACAACAATAAACAGCTGCCATATTTCATAAAGAAGCTTAGAGAACAGGAAAAAAAACCCAGACCTCAAACAGAAAACGGGATAAATCCCTGTGCAATTAAAGTAACTTTTAGATCGAAGGAGAGGGGGGCGGGGGCAAAACAATTAACATCCGAACACGAAGACGACACTTGGGCCACAATATCAGGGAAGCCTGCTGGCTTAGTGTCAGCTTCATCCACCGTACAAAAAGCCACCCGCCATCTCAGACGCCACAATCTTATCACGTTTATCAGCCGAGGACAGCAATGTGGATTTTATACAGGGGCGGCTAGTTCTTTGGGGGGCATTTAGGGTTCACAGACATGACTGCTCCCCTCTATGCAACACACGCGCACACACACACACACACTCATTTTTTTTTTTTTTTTTTTTTTTTAAAGACTCCACTGGAGCACAATGCTCCTTATCTGATAGTCATTTCACCAGGTTTGAAAAACGCAAATGACTGCAGATATCTGCAACCCAAGGGATGTAAAAAGGAAGGAAGTGTGAGCGATAAGTCATACAAAGTAATATACGAAAGCTTTCAGCATTGTTTTTAAACCCTCGTTGACGGACGATAATACTGCACATGTGCAGATGCTAGCCATACAAATATTCTGATCACAATGTAAAGGATGCCATTCAATAAAATGATAGAGAATTATGCTTAACAGCTTACAGCATTATTCCCCCCCCCCCAAAAAAAAAAAAAAAATATATATATATATATAGAGTATCATTATATAACATTACAATTGTATCATTATTATTGCCCTGCAGCTGGTTGCTAGGCAGAGTTCACGGGGCTCAAAAGAGAAAAAATAATATCAATTGAAAAATATCCATCACCAAAATGTTGGAAGTTTTTGTTGTTGCCTTTTTATCCAACTGACAACTAAGCATTGTTTCGCTTGGTGTTCTGGCGAAAAACAAAAAGTGGATATACTGATCAATGTTGGACTTCTTTATTATATATGCGTAAAATCGATATCCTAAAGCAACAAAAAAAAAGCACTGATTATCCATAGTTTGTGTTTGCCCTCAGTCATCGGTGCTAGACTTCGGAAAGCTCATCATCTATACCAGCAACCTGCGCATCGTGCGAGCGCCCGCAAGGAAGGCCGACGCGTTACGCCACGGTTCAGCGCCCCCTGCCTCCCTGGAGGGATACCTGCAAGCCCGCGAACGTGGCAGCAGGAGGCGATCGAAGGCTCTCGGTGCGCAGGAGGGCGAGCGCAAACCGACCACTCACACGCAGGTAATGATCCTCGACCAAAGTATTCTGGAAAGAAGTATTTATTACCTCTGTTTGTGTTTCCTGCTATTCTCATTGCTCCATATTCCCCACTCTGTCTCGCTGTGCTCCATGAACTCTCTAAAGAGATTACATACTGTGCGCTGCTACATTACTGTCATTCTCAACTCTCTGTCCCGCTGATGTTTCTTTGCACCGCTACAACATGGTACACACACTGATAATCAGGCCTACTGTAAATTGAGCCTTTTTTCCTCCATTGGCGATCAAAGTCAGCAATGGCTTGAATATTGGAGGTCTCTGCAAGGTTATCCTGAGTGATTATCCAGTCAGGTGGGGTGTGCTCGCAATGAGTTTTCCTTCCCAATCTGGCTGATAATAAATGTTTCAACTTATTTACGATTGCACTTAAATTGGAGATCATTCCGTACGGAAGGATTTCAGGTCATTATTATTGAACAGGTTGCATCAATCAATCAATCAATCAATCAATCAATCAATCAATCAATCAATCAATCAATCAAACTTTATTTGTAGAGTGATTTTCATATATGGTATTGCAACTCAAAGTGCTTCACAATTATTAATCATTGGTTTATCATTAACTGTTCTTGGCCTTGACGTCTTTCTGAGCAGATCGTAGGGGAAGAATCACTCCTAACACACCCTACGCCACAGGTAATCACTCATGATAATCACTTAGAGCCTTTTCCGACTTTGATTGGAAGGGATGGGGGGATGCTCAAATTATCCCCGATTGTTGGGTTGTGTGTGCCCCACTTCACTTCCTTCCTCCTCATCTCCTTGAAGGATTGCTCTTCACTTTGGCCTCATCCTTTTCTTCCCCTCATCTTGTTACTTTCCCATTTTTCTCTGAAAAGAAGTTTGCTTGTTTTTTTTTTATTTTTATTTTCCCTCAAGTTGCCAATTTCCTCTTCGTCTCGGCTGCGGCAAGTCCAGGAGTTAATCTTCTTTTGCGATTCTCCATCCCTCACGCAGAGTTTCAATAGGGTTGCAGACATTTTGCATTTGTTAATCCACTCTGGAGTCACATTTCTCTACAGTTGCTACATTGGATCGTGATGTGTGTGTGTGTGTGTGTGTGTGTGTGTGTGTGTGTGTGTGTGTGTGTGTGTGTGTGTGTGTGGTACACACAAGTGTAAGGTACTGCTGGGCTTGCAAAATTTTGGTAGCTGCTGAAAATAAAACTTGGAACAGACAGTGACATGGGCATAGAAGTGATAAAGTACACAACGGTACCTGTTGTGTCACAATGCAATCTCTAAGTTTCTTTTTCCAAGTTCATCCCGATAGCCCAAGTTTGATGAAAGATTGGGAATGACAATGAACATGAGTTTGTATTTGTTTTGGCTGAAAACCTGCCCTCACTGAGAGTCTTCCACATAACATTTGCTGAGGTTCAAGATAACAAATAGCTAGCTAGCCAAATAGACGGATAGCTAG
The DNA here is from genome assembly GCF_001891065.2 of Hippocampus comes. Taxonomy (NCBI): domain Eukaryota; kingdom Metazoa; phylum Chordata; class Actinopteri; order Syngnathiformes; family Syngnathidae; genus Hippocampus; species Hippocampus comes. The sequence goes on from NW_017805039.1 coordinate 1,778,382, forward strand.
CTCTCCAGCTAGCTATATATACAGCTATAGATGAGTTTCAATTGAGGCAGATGGGCCAACCAGTAGGCTACGGTGCTACGTCTCATCTTGCTATTTTATACCTGTGCCATCACTTCTTTTTGACACTCTTACCACCTACTCGTGTCCCCCCCTCCACCCCCATGCTCTCCAGGAGCCGGGCGGCTGCCAGCTCTGCGGCGACTCGGGCTGCACGCCGTGCTCGCTGTGTCATGGCAGCAAGCTGTCCATGCTGGCCAACCGCTTCAACGAGTCCATCAGCGAGCTGCGCTGCCAGGCCTGCTACCCTCACGGTTTAGAGAGGTGCCAGGCTTGCTCCGGCAAGTCGCCATTTTTGCCCATCGCTCATGCCCGGCCAGGGGGGGAGCCAGCCAACCATTGATTGGAAGTGTGTTCGATGTTCAAGTGTGTGTCCGGGCCACACTACTGCCTAATCTGAAATGTTCATGGCGGGGTTTTACGCATAAGCCATGGCTGAATAGGGGAATTATAACTGAGCAGCACGCCAGTTAAATACATTTTACTGTGTGTCGTTAACATAATTCCCCCCTGTCCCCTCCCTCCTTCTTTTTTGCTGATCACACATTATTCCCCATCTCTGTTGTCCTTAAAATTAATTGGCAGGAACCAATTTATTGCATTAATCCTAACACAGTCTCTCTGCACCAGGATATTTACACGTAGACGATCTGTATGAGGCGTAAGACCGGTGCACAGTGTTTTGGAATCATTTGAAAAATAATTGTGGAAATCATTTGGATCATTTTAGACGTAGGTACTGAATTAGAGTGTCATCTTCATGAACTTTTTGAAGTGAAAGCAGTCAGATTTAATTCTTCTGATATTGCCAACTCAGATCAGTTGTTTCTAGCATTTATTTTTGGAGATTGCGGCATTAATTATTAATAAAGATTGTTGTAAAACTTGTTTGCCTGTGTGATCATACAGTATGCTCATTCAAAATACATAAAAAAGGCATAAATGAGTTGATTATTCTTTTGTATATTGCCTCCCAAAAGGCAGCGGAAATTATAAAAGACAAATTAGGTACTGCATGTGCAATGCAGTACTTTTTTCATGTAGAACGTTGCGACTAACTAACATTATTTGGAATAGTAAAGCTCAAACTTCAAATACTAATTTAGCTACAAGCACCGCCTTGGTATGAGTACGCCCTGAAATCCAAATCTTGACTGATGTGAACATTATATGCATATAATGATACCTGTTCACAACAAAGTGAAAAACAAGGTGAAAAATGATTGGCTGAGGAAATCCACACCTTTATTGTCTTGCTCTAAGTGATGCCACTCGACATCAGCATCTTCCTACAATCAGATAGCGTCGTTCCCTAGGTGTCGGGTCGGTGCGCTCTCCACTTTGCCTTTCTCAAAACAATTTAGCTTGCACAATCTTCTATTATATGCCCATCTGCTCTCAAAGCAGATAGCAGACGCTCTGAGCCGTAGGATATTTTGCGAGAGGCTGCCGCTACTGCCGGCGCTGCTGAAATGGCGGTTTCAACGCCCGTGAACAGAGACCATCGATCAACGTCGGCGCCCACGCTGACCGTTTCCCCAAATGTTGCGGTTGCCGAAAGTCATGCCTAAGGAAATCTCCCTCGTAGATTGTTACAAATCTCCCTCTCAGAGACTCATCTTTGTCCGTCTTTCCTCTATTATAAACAACGCGTATGCATAACATCCGGTCGTCAAGCGGGGCACTCATCCAAGTCACACAACAATATTCACAGATTTTGGAACTCGGTCCGTAGATTAGCCGCCCCGCATTATTAGGCGCCTCGTCCATTTTGGAGAAAATGTAAGACTTTTAAGTGCGCCCTGTAGTCGTGAAAATACGGTGCACATTCACACTGAGGCAAATACGAAATTCAACTTTTTCTGAGGAGAAGAGCAGTTGCCATAGGGATATTATCAATTATGTAACCTCTCTGTGGTGATGACTATGCAAGGCTGTATGTCAACAAATTAAGAAATGAAGATGCTTAATTAAGGAACTCCTAAAGTGAAAGTCCCCGTTGCCTGATCCTCCGCGAGACCTCATTTGTACACCATTGTCTACCATTTACTGTGTCAACAGGAAGCTAATTGTTGTTTGCTTTTCTTTTGCTTTCGTTGGGGACGCGAGCGCATCCCGCCAGCGGGGTGCCACTGATGGCGGCGGCAGTGATGATGATGTGGGGGCGGTGGGAGGATTGGGGTGGGGACGGGGGGCTTGGGCAAAACGATGGAGAGGGATAGAAAAAGATTGCAAGCAAGGTGGTGTGATAGTCATTGTCTACGCACTAATGAGAAATTAATTGCACCACAGCTGGCTGGGATGATTGTAGTACTGGAGGGCAACCACAGGGGGCGACGTGCACCATAAGTGAAGCCCGGTGGGGATTGGAATGACAAGTTCAATGGTGAAAAGAATCAAGAGCTTCATTTTACTTTGTGTCCTAAACGTTGCTACAAGGAACTGACCCAAGACTGATTTGTGGAAAAAAAAAATCTAAAAATGAAATAAATATCAATTTTACAGCAATTTGGGGGATGGAAAAAAATGAATGTGGTTCCTTAAGGACTTAAGGGTCAACAGAAACACTTTCGATAAATGAATCGTCTGTCTTTTCCCCGATTCCCGCTGGGCTAAAGGGCAGCAGAGCATGGCGATTTAAATATGCATGCATATTCCGCATCTACAAAGCTAGTCGAGATATTTCTGCATGCCACTTCGTGACCCGAGCAAGTGAACTTTCTAGTAACGTGACTTGAATGTCGGTTTTTGCTTTTCCTCCCGTCTGATGAAGACGCCTGTGGAGCAATTGAATTCAAGCAATTAAACCATCTGAAGAATGTTTATTTATTTTTTTCAGTTTTTCCTCATTTCATTAACGCCATTGTGAGCCTCTGCGTAGCACACACGCGGAGGCACAACCCGCCTCTTATGGCGTCCGACTCAGCGGCAGCATCCATGTGTGAAGCCCCCAGGGCCACACAACGCACCACCTACCCCCAAAATACCCGTCGCCGCGTGGGGTCAGCTTCGGGATGTTCAATTAAAGTGAAGTATTTTGCTAGATGAGGGCGTGAGAAGCCTTGCGCCCTCCAAAGGCACGTGTCATGCTCAATTTGTGTTTCACAGTTAGATGACTGCAGGGAGGGGGCATACAATTAGCAATACTGTGGTGGTACAATACAGATGACAGTCGCAGAGAAAATGGGCTGAGGCTGAGATCACTATTGACAAATGAGAAGAAATTGCCATAACTCTCCCCTCGTGCGTCCTTCGACTCCAAGAGGTAGGCTTCTTGCAATTGCCATTTATGATGCACACCAATCGACACAAGGGCACACACAAGGTCTAGTTTTACAATATTGATCGGAATAAGAAACTTCATTTCTCAGCCGTGGAGATGGATACGTTTAGGGACTGTGGTTACCAAAGGGGAGGATCAAATGAAGCCAGTCCAAATATACCAATAATCGGACCAGTTTGAGCTTATCCTTGGCCATTTGCTACCCCCCAGTGCCCCACCACCAAAAAAACAAGTCACATATTTGCTGTTTGTTGCCAGGTTAAAGACTGTCTAGGTCAAAATGTGCGCGGCTGTTATCATGAACGTCGATCTCCAACCAATATGCATCACACAAGCAGCTCTAGTACGAACTACAAAGCGATTTGCATGCACGTTTGCCACGAGCATCCATCATGGTGGCTCAGCCAGGTGTGAGAAATCAATTAGTCTAATTAGGGTGCTTGTTTACAGAAACTCATGTGGTGCACCGACTCTTCGCATTGTTGTTTTTAGTTGTTTTTTTTTCTCGTTTGCAGCACTCAGAAATGGGCGTGGGGGGATGTGGAGGGCTGCAAAATTTCGCTTTACAAATTTTCAACACAGCCAGAGAGAGGGAGCAAAAATATAATCTCTCCAGTCATAAAAATCCGGGAGCACCTGCATGATCAAATGTGTGAAAATATTTTTTTACTAGTGTACCCTACCGAACTCTAGTTACGCGCAGAACATTTAACTGCTTTTCCACTAGATGCCAGGAGCTACAATTAACCTGCGTGTTACAGCAGAATAATAGCTTAGTGTTGAACTAAACAGGCACGGATTTTGCAACGTTAATTACATTTGCGACTTCATTAAGATGAGATCATAATACACACATAAAAGTGCTCAATCCTATCTTTTGTACATAATTAAATGTGAAGAATGTCAAAGTGCCAAAGTCTCATTTCGACCCTCGAGAAAGAAAGACCGGACAGCCCTGGTCTACAAGTATAAGCATACGTATGCTTTGTAGATCGCCTCCCGCAGTACCAGTTAAGCTTCATAGACAATCGGCTGATTAAATCAGAAAGGTCGGAGGGCTGCTAATTCCCTCGGGTGTGAACAGAGGCCTACATTGGTTTCTATCATGGGGAAAACTGGAAGCAACGCAAGTGATGTCAAAAGTGTTGTGTGTGTGTGTGTGTGTGTGTGTGTGTGTGTGTGTGTGTTTGTGTGTGTGTGTGTGAAAAGAGTCAGGAGATGAACGTTCCGCACGACCAGGCAGACATTGTGTGGGCCGAGCTCGAGAGCGCATTTACTTTAAGTCTTGCTGTCTCTCTCCATTTCTTGGATCTTCGCAAGATCAACCCACCTCTCCCTTGCTCTCATCTCGTCAGTGTTACTAAGAAACAAGGAGAAGAAAAGGGGGCAAAATGAAACGAAGAAATGAAAGATTTTTCTTAAAAAGTCTCTTTCAGAAATTGCCAAGGTGACGTCGGAGTAATGGGAAACAGTTTTGATAATTATCAAGTCGTCTGGCCTGGTAACCGTTCCCGCAAGACTCGATGCACGGCACCCTCGCCGTAGCTAGCCTAATTTGTATACATTGATTTTGATTGCGTTTTTAATGTTATTTTCTGTCTCGACGGCCAAAATGACACGGTTTGCACACAGACGCATATACGTGTGTATGAGTCCTTACGTCTGGTGTGCAACTCGCCAGAAATACATGAGCAGAGGTAAAAAAGCTCAGAGACGTCGTGCGCCTTATACATGAAAACAGTTTTAAAATAGGCCATTCACTGAAGACTCGCTTGAATCTCCAAAGCGCCTTATAGTGCGGAAAATACGGTAACAAACGGAAAGCTCGTCTATTTGCGTCACCGTTTAAATCCGGTAACCGTCCGATCACGCTTATAAATGGGTTATTCCGAATGTTTCAGGAAGTACAAGTTTGACCTTAACCCAAATACTGACTACATGTAAATGTAGTCAATGTGAGTGTAACTGCTCGTCTGTCTATATATGCTCTGTGATTGCCTGGTGACCAATCCAGGATGTTATTTCATTTTTTGGCTCCGGCTCCCCTCGACCCTGAACATGATAAGCATCATAGAAAGTGGATGGATTTTCGCAGAAAGATTTTAGTTCCATAGCAGGACTTTAACCTGCCACCGAGGTCTCATGGCAAAAGTCCTTTCAGATTGAATTTATGTCACCCTCAAAAATGTATCCGGAGATCCAAATCCCTTCTTTTTAGGACCATACGACCCATTCATTTAGTCCTTCAATTTCTAATCCTTCAACCACTCACCAGGACTGTAACAACATAGACATGACATTGTTTGTTCATCAAGTACCTCATATGGAGTGCCGGCAATTCTTCTGCCAAACTTTTTAAGTAATACCGAAGCAGGAGTATGTGAGCCCAATAACAGATGGTATGATTGGAACCACGATAAGTTTTTGGGGCTGCACACGAAGACCTCAAAGCTCACAGACAGAAAGACCCACCACTCGACACACAATTAGGATGGCGGAACTACTCCGTGCATTAAGACACAGTGGATCAGGAATTAGCCAGAAATCCACTAATTCCTAGTAAGCCTTTGATTAATTACAAGTTTTTAGTCCTCAAAGATAATGCGTTCGGAGTAAAATTCCCTAATTACGATTCACTCAAATCGTTCCAACTTTTTCCTACTGCCTGGATCGGAATGACATACAGTAGGTGCCATCAACGGCTCGTATCCAGTATCTACTCTGTGAAAACTCAAACCTGCGTAATTGAGTTCAAATGTCAAGAAGACTGCTTTCAAAAACATGATTTCCTTAAGTCCCTCATCCTTCGATCTTGATCATCACTGTTTCTCTTAACGTCGTGTTTAATTTACTTTCAGAGTTTAATTAACTCATTTAGGCATTCTCACTCTCACGAAACATTAGGTGGTTTAATTGCGTGCCCGACGTTGGGAGAAATTGCAAATGTGAGTGCTGAGACTGTTGAGCATACGAATAGGCTTCCTTAAGGTTGTGAGCAGTATATATATATATATATATATATAAAATCAAGGTGGATCGAAAAAAAATATTCCAGTGCTTTGAGAAAAATGTGTATCGAAATTGCGCATTCCTTGTCGTAGAAAAGCAATTTTCTCGATATTTTCAGTATTCTCTGCCAGGTGTTTTTGTTGTTAAGATTATATTTGGCCTGGGTTCAGGTTGATTGTTTTCCTTCTTGTTTTTTCTCGTTAGGTTTTGATTTCCACCTGATCATGTCCGCCATGTTCCTTGTGTCAACCAATCAGGTCCCTGCAGCCCCAGGTGTACCTTGTTGGCTCGTCAGTTTGCTTGTATTTTGTTGCCTGCTGGCGTTCAGGTTGGGTTTGTTCGTTTGTTGTTGATGCAAGTCACGTTCTCTTTGTCATGTCGTGCTTCTTTGTAGTAGGGCCTGTTTTGTTAATTTTGGATTGTTTAGAGAGCTTGTTAATTTAGTATCAAGATTTTCACCTTCCCTTTTTGTTTTTTTGTGAATACGTTTATTTATTTTTTTTTTTAAACATTCATGCATTTTGCCACCCTACCATGACACCAAAACTCTAAAACATTATTGCATGAAAAACACTCGTGCTGGTTTTACTTTTCATCAAAAGTCTGAACCATTGAAAAAAACCCCCACACTTTTGTACATTTGCTAATCCCACACAAAAAAGACAATTTTCTGTGAAATTCATGTGCCTTGATATTTTATTTTACATGTATGTTAAGTTTTGTTTTTTTTTTTTAACCATAAATCAGTAACATTGCTTTTACAAAAAGCATGTATCTCAAAATGTTGTTCATGGTCTTATTCCACCCAAAATAATATTCTTGTCCTCTCAAATGCATGTACTATATCTCATTTTGACCCCCAAAAAATATATTTCTCAGGATAATGACATTGTATTGTTGACAAAAGAAAAATGAAAAAAATGTTGATATGCTTTTCATTTTGCAAAGCCAATATCATGCTGTACTTCCAGCTGAGCTTAGGGGAAGAAGTTGTTGACATTGACCAGATAGAAGCACATTGAAGTTTTCTCCATTTGGATGCAATGTCTGGTCCAAGGTAAAATGGTAGCCAATGGCTGAACAAGCCAGGGCAGATGCTGAAGCAGCAGATGGTGAAAATATTGAAATGTGCTGATAAACAAAATAATGTTTGTTTTTTTTGTTTTTTTGGTTTTTTTTGTATATTTTTTATTTTTTGGACTGCTTTCTGCTGATGTTGATGTGACCTAGCCAACTGCCGCTTGCATGCCGAAAGACCACAAGCTGTAATGTACTGTGACATAATTATCGGAGACATTTGTAACTTCTACATAACATGGAAAACAGAGAGTGCGCATTTTCATATCCGCTCACCGCCCACAAGAGCCGGAGGGGAAAAAAATGTGGCAGGTGTGTGCGCTGACTCCCATGAGCTTGAATGTGATCGTTTAATTCTGAACACGGCAACATCGCCAGTTCGAACAGGGTGTGCGCAAGATGTTTATTTTTAATTCTCCTATTAAAAAGAATTCTATTTTTCTTCCAATTGAGTACACGAAATAGGCAGGGTATGTCGCGACAATCTTTACTTCATCGAAAAACTAAAGAAACTAGCATGGCACACAAACGCTGCAGCAACACATAGACAGGCAATACTCACAGGCATAGATTCTTTATCCTCTGCGAAAAATTACCGCGTTTACTGCAGGTTATTGAGTCACTTAGTTGTGATACGCTTCTTTGCATATGTTTTTATTATAATGCCCCCCTGCGCACACATTTGCATTCATTTCAATGGAGAAAAATGCTGAGTCGTATTGGGATGTTTACATCTAATGAGGCTGTAAAGTAATTTGTTTTTTCTTTGTGGAGGTCTGCGCTCTTCAAAATGCTCATTTTGATCTTTTTGTTGGATTCATTCATTTAATTGTGCACTTAAGTGTTTTTTTTTCTTGTAAATTCACACAAACTTAAAAGTTACTTGTACGCGTTCTTTTGTCTTTGCCCAATCATGACAGCCCGCACACTTAAAACGAATTGTTCGACTCAAGTTTTGCATACGCCCTGAGATCATTTACATATCTGTCACGCGTATTTATACAGAAAATTAGAGCGCGGGCGGGATCCGGCCTCTGCCAAACACATGCATGCATAATAGCCGAGTTTTTTTGTCTTTCTCGGTGCGTTTGATGCACTCACTGTCGTTTCAAACCCGCCCCGCTACCAGCCACTCGCCGTGACGGCTTTGGAGATGTTTGTCACT
>NW_017805039.1:1789336-1829869 GCF_001891065.2 Hippocampus comes
AAAAAAAATATTCCAGTGCTTTGAGAAAAATGTGTATCGAAATTGCGCATTCCTTGTCGTAGAAAAGCAATTTTCTCGATATTTTCAGTATTCTCTGCCAGGTGTTTTTGTTGTTAAGATTATATTTGGCCTGGGTTCAGGTTGATTGTTTTCCTTCTTGTTTTTTCTCGTTAGGTTTTGATTTCCACCTGATCATGTCCGCCATGTTCCTTGTGTCAACCAATCAGGTCCCTGCAGCCCCAGGTGTACCTTGTTGGCTCGTCAGTTTGCTTGTATTTTGTTGCCTGCTGGCGTTCAGGTTGGGTTTGTTCGTTTGTTGTTGATGCAAGTCACGTTCTCTTTGTCATGTCGTGCTTCTTTGTAGTAGGGCCTGTTTTGTTAATTTTGGATTGTTTAGAGAGCTTGTTAATTTAGTATCAAGATTTTCACCTTCCCTTTTTGTTTTTTTGTGAATACGTTTATTTATTTTTTTTTTTAAACATTCATGCATTTTGCCACCCTACCATGACACCAAAACTCTAAAACATTATTGCATGAAAAACACTCGTGCTGGTTTTACTTTTCATCAAAAGTCTGAACCATTGAAAAAAACCCCCACACTTTTGTACATTTGCTAATCCCACACAAAAAAGACAATTTTCTGTGAAATTCATGTGCCTTGATATTTTATTTTACATGTATGTTAAGTTTTGTTTTTTTTTTTTAACCATAAATCAGTAACATTGCTTTTACAAAAAGCATGTATCTCAAAATGTTGTTCATGGTCTTATTCCACCCAAAATAATATTATTGTCCTCTCAAATGCATGTACTATATCTCATTTTGACCCCCAAAAAATATATTTCTCAGGATAATGACATTGTATTGTTGACAAAAGAAAAATGAAAAAAATGTTATGCTTTTCATTTTGCAAAGCCAATATCATGCTGTACTTCCAGCTGAGCTTAGGGGAAGAAGTTGTTGACATTGACCAGATAGAAGCACATTGAAGTTTTCTCCATTTGGATGCAATGTCTGGTCCAAGGTAAAATGGTAGCCAATGGCTGAACAAGCCAGGGCAGATGCTGAAGCAGCAGATGGTGAAAATATTGAAATGTGCTGATAAACAAAATAATGTTTGTTTTTTTTGTTTTTTTGGTTTTTTTTGTATATTTTTTATTTTTTGGACTGCTTTCTGCTGATGTTGATGTGACCTAGCCAACTGCCGCTTGCATGCCGAAAGACCACAAGCTGTAATGTACTGTGACATAATTATCGGAGACATTTGTAACTTCTACATAACATGGAAAACAGAGAGTGCGCATTTTCATATCCGCTCACCGCCCACAAGAGCCGGAGGGGAAAAAAATGTGGCAGGTGTGTGCGCTGACTCCCATGAGCTTGAATGTGATCGTTTAATTCTGAACACGGCAACATCGCCAGTTCGAACAGGGTGTGCGCAAGATGTTTATTTTTAATTCTCCTATTAAAAAGAATTCTATTTTTCTTCCAATTGAGTACACGAAATAGGCAGGGTATGTCGCGACAATCTTTACTTCATCGAAAAACTAAAGAAACTAGCATGGCACACAAACGCTGCAGCAACACATAGACAGGCAATACTCACAGGCATAGATTCTTTATCCTCTGCGAAAAATTACCGCGTTTACTGCAGGTTATTGAGTCACTTAGTTGTGATACGCTTCTTTGCATATGTTTTTATTATAATGCCCCCCTGCGCACACATTTGCATTCATTTCAATGGAGAAAAATGCTGAGTCGTATTGGGATGTTTACATCTAATGAGGCTGTAAAGTAATTTGTTTTTTCTTTGTGGAGGTCTGCGCTCTTCAAAATGCTCATTTTGATCTTTTTGTTGGATTCATTCATTTAATTGTGCACTTAAGTGTTTTTTTTTCTTGTAAATTCACACAAACTTAAAAGTTACTTGTACGCGTTCTTTTGTCTTTGCCCAATCATGACAGCCCGCACACTTAAAACGAATTGTTCGACTCAAGTTTTGCATACGCCCTGAGATCATTTACATATCTGTCACGCGTATTTATACAGAAAATTAGAGCGCGGGCGGGATCCGGCCTCTGCCAAACACATGCATGCATAATAGCCGAGTTTTTTTGTCTTTCTCGGTGCGTTTGATGCACTCACTGTCGTTTCAAACCCGCCCCGCTACCAGCCACTCGCCGTGACGGTTTTGGAGATGTTTGTTAATACTGCTGCTCAGCTCTCCCATGATTTAAAAAGTAGGCCTACGATGCAGAATGAGTAACGGCAAAGAGCGCGTCCAGACACTTCTCACTCTGGAGCCAGTGAAAAGGGCAGCGATGGGAGTCATTATGTTTGCCGACCGGCGATGACATGTTGCTCTGCAGACGAATCATTTGGGGAGCTCACATATTTGTGTTTGCAAGTTTCTCTTGCGCCCCAAAGTTTGGCATTTTGTTGGACGACGACCAATATTTGGTGACTCACCGTGAGTGTGCTTACAGTCTATACATCGTGAATTTATGTAAATAGCAGCCGAGGGTGTTTATTTACTCAACTGCAGATGGGGGAGGAGGGATATCATCGGGGGAGGGTTTTATTTGTACAAAGGCCTTTTGTAGTAATTCCCAAGGATACAATCCATTTGTTTTTTTGAATTTGTTAAACTGTTAGTTGTATGGGAACACTGACCGATTTTTTTTTTCAGCCTTGCGGTTTAAACACTCAGACCAACCCACTTTTGTTCACAATTACATACGTGTGTGTGTGTGTGTGTGTGTGTGTGTGTGTGGTAGGCATGGATTTTTTTTTTTTCCTGAAGCATCACAGCTTTTATGGGTCAAACTTAAAAACCAAAAATTTAAGTACCTCAAAAACGTGCTGTGCAAGAAAAAAAAAAAATCGGTGATAAAAATATATTTCGAGATACCGAAAGCCATCTCTGATTAAAATTTGCTGTTGACCAGCGTTATGGATTTAGAAATCTCACGAATGGGGTCCAGTCTCAAAAAGCAATTTAAACCCAACGAAACAATTTCTCCTGCCAGTTCAATTCAAATGACATTTATAATGTGAGAGAGTTTGAGAGAGCTGACTTCATTGACAGTCACACGCTGGATAAACGCTTGTGGCGATGAGAAGATAAAAACGAGGTTAAAATTACCCCGCCATTAAAAATCACGACGTGGCCAGAGGAGTCAGCCAGACGGATGTGTGTCGACAGGCAAATCAACAAACCAGTCGAAGTGACGAGTGTGTGTGTGCGCGTGTATGTCAGAAGTATCTCACGCAATTAGGTCATTCCCAATAATTGGCTGCCAGACGTTCTCATTAAAACCATCTCTCAAGTTTGACGCCTTTGATGAGCCCACAGACCAAACGGAAACGTCTCAGTGAGTCGGCGCTTACGCGCGCGCAAGCGATGGTGGTCATAGTTTGCATTTTGTGTGCATGAGCGGCGTCACTATTGACTAAACGGTCCACTATTCAGCAGTGTTCCCGAAAACAGAATGAATGCGGCATTTGTTTGTCTTGCGTAACTCTTATGATGGAATCGTTTGACATTTTGAGGAGAAACACGCTAGCAGCACTCAAAATTACCCCAGTGATTGTGTTGATGCTTGTTTTGGTTAGACACACCCTCTGATGATCCTAGTGTTAGTATGATGAAGAGCGTGACTCAGTAAACCTTCCCCGGAGTGAGCAATGACAGACGCAGGTCACGTTTTGGAATATTGCAGCTTCATGAAACGGTGCTACGCAATTAGGATGAAAAAGAAAGGTAGCTGTATTCTGCTAACAAGGGTTAAGGCAGGGGTGCCCATTACGTCGATCGCGATCGACCGGTAGATCGCGGACTGGTCCCAGGACGATCGCGAGGGGTGTAGAGGAGGAAAAAAAAAAACAAACAACCACTTGTGTGTCTTTGTGCATGTTAGGAATCTAGAGGGCCGAGGGAAGCATTTTAAAACGGTACGTGTGAGCTACGATAGATTTTTTTTTTTTTTTTTTTTTTTTAATCGACGTCAAAAATACATAAAGCCATGTCTGCTTAAATTTTGCTGTTGACCGGTGTAATCGATTCTAAAAATATCTAATAGCGACAGCATTGGTCCGGACATACACCTTATGAGACGATGAAAGCGGTTCCGGGAGGATTTATATGATTTCCTTGAAGGTATCGTGTTGGCTTGGAGAAAAAGAACACATTCCGTTCTGGTGTATATTTAGAAAAAGACATGTAAAAACAGAAGCTAACAAGAGCTCACTCGAGACCATTTTCAGCTTGCCCTCTTACGTTAACAGCCTGCCTGGGCCCCCAGTGCGGCGATAAGACCTTTCCTTTAATTTCGTTATCTTTCTACTTAATTGCGGAACTTTGCTTACATTGCTTTCCCCTCTCCAAAACAAGAGCCGTACACATAATATCGCACCATCGATTCAAAAAGAATTGAAAGCAATGCCGGTAAGACCGATTCCAATTAGCTTGGAAAACAACAAAGACGCCAAATGTTTGTGCCTTTAATGGCCCAATTAACGGTGACTAAAATCAGCATCTGTAGGGCCGCCGCTTATGGTACGGCAGGAGTAATGCTGTCTAGCTAATGGATGGCATGATGATTTTTTTTTTTTTTTTTCAAACGTGTAATACGGACATAAAAGCCTTGCCATTAACTCCTAACAAGCATCAAGCAGCAGCACTTTTCGCAGCTCCGGCAAACGTGATGACGGCTTTAATGCTGTGTAAAATGTCAGTGTTTAAAGTGATTCTTTAGGGTTTGTCTTTTTTCACCATTTACTGCATGTAGGTGGGAAAACTATGTCCACTTGTTTTTTTTTTTCCTCCAATTTATTACTTTTTTTCTTGTTACTTTTGCTGATGAGCGTTATTATGTTTGCGGCAAATATTCATTTTGGAACGATGGCCAAAACGATTCAACCTTGGTTTCATGAATGCATTAAAAATATGCTGTGATGTGTCAAAAAAAAGAAGAAAAAAAAAAGAACAGGGGTTGTGTCGAGTATTTTATTTTTATTTAAAAAAAAAAAATCCACTCTATACATATTTTGCTCATCACTTGCATTCAGACCGCAAATGCAAAATTGGCCTTTGCGTTTGGACATTTTGTTCATTTCAGGGTGAATATTCAATTAAATATAAAAACAATGTTCTATGGCGATATTAAACTCATGATAGATTTTTATCACAGCACCGAGTGAAATGCTTGAGGCAGTCACTGAAAGAATGCATGACCGTACTTTATACATCAAGTGTGTGAAGTGTGTAACATTATTTAATTACAAAAAAACAGAAAAACGAGGAGAACTCTTGGGACATTGTAACAGCGTAACAAGACAAAGAAGGATCAATCTGCTTTCCCGCTTTGTCAATAAAGACAAGTACGCCTGTGGATAAATAAGCTGCGTGTACTGTGGACTCTCCTCCGGGAGTCAATCCAGCAACAATCAATAGTTCTCAAGGACGCACAACGGTGTACACACAAGGGATCCCTTCCGGAGCGGCTCCTGCGATCCCAGAAGTTAATAACGTTGAACCTTGTCGCTCGTCACTTTCTTGCGTCATTTCCGCCTCAGAAATGACAACTAACGCAGCCTGCAAACTGCTAGCAGTAAAGAACCCAATAAATATATGGACTAAAAAAAAACCCCCACAAATCAATATCCATCCATCATTCTTTTTCTGTACTGTTTCTCGTTACCAGGATTGTTGATAAACGGGAGCCGATTCCAATTGAATTAAAAAAATAAAAGGCTTGTGCTTGACAACAGTCAAGGCTGTAGTCAGCCTTTCTTACGATGTGAGCTGGGATTGCCTTCAGCTCCTCGCACCCTTGAAAAAGAGCAGGATAGAAAATGGATGCACGGATGAAGTCAAATATTAATACAGGCTGTCCCAAAAGTCACGATACACTTCCTTTTTTTTTTTTTTTGTATCGAGTATAGTAGCGCATTCTTCCAGTGACTGCCCCAAGCATTTCTTTTCAGGTTTCATTCGGACAGACGTGAGGCATTTGACAGGCAAGATGTTTTTCCTTTGCCCGTGTTTTGACATTGCAGCGGTGTTGCAAAACTGCCACCTGCCAAAAAATTTAACTGGAGTCCACCAACCAGTTTAAGAAGCTTTATGGCCGTTCGCGCCAATCGGAAGCACGATTTATGTTATCCAGGGCAAGTTTCTTGAAACAGGATCTGTTCTTGACAAACTAGGCGGAAGGCCTGCTATTAAAATTCCTGAAAATACCAAACTCTTGGACCAGGCGTTCACGCAAAGCCACGGGCAGCCTCTCCGGAACCACTACACCGGACTGAACCGCAGTCAGGTTCAGAAAAACTTGTTGCCAGGTGGCAATTTTGCAACACTGCTCCAATGTCAATTGGTGAGCCATTAGCGAGCCCAAGACGTCAAATGTTTTATGGCGAGTGTGAGTAGAATTTCTTTCTAAGAGCCCATAAGTGCGAAAGTGCATATAAATCTATCCGAAAATCATGAGCAGTGCTGACTAGTGAAGCAAAATCAGTATTGACCCAACTGGAGAGTTGATTGTGTGGACGCGAATACTGACCTCTTCTCGAAGTCGGATCTGTTCCCCGCATCTGTACAGACGATCATTCCTGCGTGGTGTTTTGAGAAGAAAAAAAATGGCTGCTTACGGTCGATCTGCACCGATGAGTTCACACATTTTCCTAAGACCTCATCTCACGTTTGAGTGGCACATCGTTCACTCGCTCGTCCGTTACGTTCCGCTTGATATTGCGGGAAGATTACACCTTTGTCATCCGTGCATTGTGCTGACCTATTTCAACCTGAGAGAATATGCTCTCCTCCGCTTCTATGCGTCAACATTTTATGAATTTTACTTTTATTTTACACACATGGACGATATCCAACTGAGACGGGGAATTAATGCCAGACAATGAAAGATGGAATTTATTGCATAAAGAGCAAACGTAAAAAAAACTGTCATCAAAATGCGGACAGAGGATGATCATGACGAAACGCTAATCCAAGGTTCTGTATTTACCAGTACTGACAATTGTTTTAACTCAACAATAAAAAGCATTAGGCCTATACAAACATTTGGCAGGCTCGATGATTGACAAAAATCTGAATTTGTGTTTTTTATCGTGTGTTTTGTACTGAAGATAATCATTTCAAGACATGAGATAATCGAGACTTTGCTGACTTTGAATGCAAAAGTGGCAAAACTCAGCCCGGTTCTCGGCATGTGTGCAAGTTGCTTTTTCGAGATTAGGTTTTGTATTTTCGAAACTATAAGGCTCCCCAAACCACCTAAAAATATTTTTAAAAATATTTAAAGTAATTAAAAACCAAAGTCATATGATTGATGAATTGGGCAAAGACATCTGGCTATCCTCAAATGTGGCCATTATCATTAATAACTAGCCTCAGCTGCCAAATGCTTCAAGAAAACGCCCATTTGGAGACAATCAAGATGACATAATCAGTGTCAATCAATGATCTGCGCGGCGGCAGGTGTGGCTGTCAAATGGAACCACTTCAAAGTGGCACCGGCTGATGAGTGCGGGTCTGCCCCCGGTACTCCTTAATGTTTAGCGCGCCCGCTCGACCATTAACGGCACATCAATCTCCATTTTGTCGGCACATTGGGAAGGTGGTTTCATAATAAGTTTGGAAACGGCCGTTTTGGTGATGATGGGACTTCACTGGATGCGCACGCAAATGGCAAAGACCTCAACGGTGTGCTTAGTTTAAAATTAAAACAAATCTACGAAGACTGACGGAGGATAATCACCCAAAAGGAGGGGTGAAAGGGTACAAAAAAAATTGAATAGACATTGCAAATAGGAAGGTGGATAAAGTTAATGAGCACACAGTTATCGAGAAAAGCAATTAATTCAGGGGATTTTGTTTTTAATTTTCACGAGGTTACACCTTGAAGCAAGAATGAAACCTTTTGATCTTTACCGCTTCTGTAAACTCGGAAACAGAAAGAAATTCAAGGGCAAAGAAAACAATGGCAGCAACAACAAGTCCATTTTCATACAAAAGGCAATGACGTCAATTAATGACACATTGACATCCCGTGGCGTCGTTGAACACGTTTGCAGTTGGACAAATACAAGAACCACTTTGAAACTATGACCCCCCCCCCCCCGACCTTCCAAAAAATACATTTTCGTAGCAGCATGTTGTTCCGTTGTTCTCCCCACATTTGAGTTGTCTTTCTTACAAAACATAATGACTTGAGTCAGAAGAAATTGGACATTTTGGTTCGACTGCGGTATGGAGTAGCAGCACTTCTCCATTTTAGCCTCAAGCATATTCGGACTTTTTACAGTGTACCTGGACTTCACATGAGCCCACAGCTCTCTTTTTCCATTTCTCTCTTGCACTTTATGATACTCATATGACTCCAGTAATTCAGGTTCTGCAAAAAAAAAAAAAAAAAACGTGATAGAGGATTTTTTTTTTCTGACTCCAGTAACCGTTTATTTGGCGTGTGATGCCCTCATTTAAACATGTCAAGGAAACTATAAAAAACTCATAAGGTAACATGCCGCCAACGTAAGAGCTAACTTCAAAAGCTTACTAATACGTGGACGCCAATGCAATAGCCTTAGGAAGCTTCTATTTTGAAGTTGCGTGGTTGCAAGATGGCTACCTTGACTTTACAACTTTTTGGCTTAATGTATCACAGTTTTCTTTAACTTAAATTATTTTTTATTTTTTATTTTTATTGCCATGACATTGTCAGGGCGCAATTTAGTCTGAGTCATTACATGGAGTGCTTGCCTTACAGTATTCACCTCGCTCAAGCAGAAATGTTTCCAAGTGGTTTCCTTTATGCTCCAACCTAAGACGAATACTAAAGGCGTTGTGTGGAACAATCCATTTATGGCCATGCTTATATGGAAATTATGGAAATTAAAATCTGCATGTCACTGATAGCATTGGTGTGGCTTTCCAAAAGTGGGTCTGCATATGTTACGTGCATTCTTTGAGGCCATATAAATTGTACTTTACGCACGACGCAAATGTGTATAAAGCGATGCTAAGGAAAACAAGCTTTGAATGAGTATTTCTAGTGAGCCGCAATCCCTCCAATTTAATTCCACCACTTTGCCTTTGCCTCTTTAGTCTCTTGTCACATAAAAAAAAACATCCATTCGTCTCTCTTGCTGCGGTTTTGCGGGAAGACATTTATCTTCGCCTAAATGAACGTCTAGCCTGATGCTAACGATGACGCTAATGTAGCGTCGAGTGGCGGTAGAATTCCCAAGTGTTGATGCTGAGCATGTGAAATGTGCATGTGGAACCTCCTCCGCTCTCAAGTGTACGGATGGAGGGAAAACAAGGTTGAAAACCAAAATCAACATGATGATGGACTTTGTGTCTGCGTTAGTTTGTTGACTGGTTGTGACCTTGAGAAGACCTTGAGGTTTCACTGGGCCACCCAGGAGTCCATGGGTCAAACTTTTGGTTTCAAAAAAAAATGTTCTGTTGTCAAATACCACCAGTGTGACTTTGAAGAATCTTTGCAACTACAAACAACGCAAGAGGACATTTTGACAACCGTCCTTTCAAAAGTACTCTCTTGCTCGGAGACAAGCCGACAAATCAGAGGAGACATGAAAGCCTTGCTTGACTTTGAACCCGAGTCATTAACGGGAGCCACCTCGGGGATTCAGTCATGCCTTCGCAACAGCCCAATTGAACTGAAATCGAGACACGCAGTGTGACTTTTTATTGTTCGGTGCACGACTCCGCTTAGTTGGTTTGCAGCGGTCTACAGCTGCTTGTTGCTTGCAAAGCTCTTCAATTCCTTTTGCCATTTGGACAGTTGTGCCCTTTTGAGACTGACAAAGCTGCGGGGAATCCAAAGAAGGCTGACGGATTTGTTTGCCGAATTGCTTGCCTCAGCCTTGGACCCGTCACACTTTTACAAGAGACGATGAAAGTGAAAAAGGTCTTTTGTAACAATGTTAAATTAAAAAAAACGAGGAGATGCAGCGTTTTATTTTTAAATGTATTCTTTAGTGATGTGTCTACAAACTTATTTGTTTGGCCCAAAAATAACACGAAGCGAGTAAACGACTTCAAGAGACTTTCGTGTTATTCAGCCAACACACATGAACAAAAGCATTACCACCCTGGCAGAGGTAATAAAGATTGACGGATAAAGATGGACAACAAGTAGTTGAGAGAGAGAGAGCTCTATATTATACTTTAATATTATACTTACTTACTTATACTCCAGTGCGACTTATGTTTTTTTCTTCTTTATTATGCATTTTATGGTTGGTGCAACCTATAATCCGGTGCGATTTATAATCCGGAAAATACGGTAATATCATGGAAAATAATATATATCTATTTTTGTAGAGCTTGTTATAGAAGTTATTTATATTTCATCTATTTATATGAAATCTAAAAACAACACTCGGAGAATCGAGTAGCGATAGCGTTGTTATTCAGGACAAACTATTTCACAGAACAACTTGAGCTTGCCGCGTTTTAGAGCAAGCATGCTTCCCCCCTGAACTACATCTATTATGGATGAGCCTCGGAATTTATACTCAACACTAGATTTGAGTCCCGTTGCAGGGTGACGGTTAGGCTTCAAACTATTCTGGATGGCGGGGTGCTCTGGCTACGGTGCAGACGGATGCATATTTGTCGACGAGTGGTTGGCGCTTCTGCTAACCACTCGTAGGTTTGAAACCGGGGTCCGGCCTTTCTGTTTGGAGTTTGCAGTTTCTCTCCGTACAGTCCAAAAAGATTATTCGTTTAATTTCAACCTCGTGTATGGCTGCTTGTCGAGATGTGTCCTGTTCAGGCTGAACCCTCTGCGCCGGAATAGTCTCCAGCTCAGGAAAGTCGGTGCAGAAAATGGATGGCAACATTATTCTTCGTTTTACAATAATGTCTGCATGATGAAAGATTTAATGACACAAATTAATCATAACTTCTGATGTGGTTTATTAAGGCATTTAACATTCATTCGGGAAACGCAACATCCAGATTTCATATTCCGGGCACAGCCTGAGCTCTTTTAGTGTGAGAGTGCTTGGCTGGAGAGTGTGTTATTTGTGTCTGGAAGGGAAGACGGCTAGCCAAACAAGCTTCTAAGAGCAGCTAATTAGCGCTAAAATGAATGCCCAGTGGCAAGCGAGCTGGGGTTGGGTCCCATCTGGCCTCTGCCTGGCACAGATAACTGCAAGAAGCCCTCGGTCTGGACACAAAAAATATGTATGACCTCCGCATACGTCTGCAAGTCAGGGCAATTTTTTTTTTTTTGCTCTGCAATACTAGAACTACTTTTAATATCTCTTTGGGAGTGCCGAGCAAAACAGAGCATGATCATCTTTGAAAAGGCCACTTTGGTGGGACCGAATCACTGAGCCGGTGTATCAAGGCACCGTGACGACCGCGCAGTCCGTGAAGCAAAAAAATGCTCAAGCTTTTCACGGTTGGCATTGGAACGTGGACGACGCGAAAGTGATTACGTTCTTGCCAGCAGACACTTGAATATTTACTCCAACAGACGGCCGCTGCCGGTGCTGTCTTAATCCGCCGATCTGGGGCCGCAAAAAAGAGATAATTATGCCTCACCTTGCTGCCAAACATTGACTGCTCTACATTTTGAAGTGAGTCAGTGGGACTTGGCAGAGTTACTCAGGAGTCGAAAAAGAAAAGAAAATGGCTGATTATTAAACTAAAATGTCAGAGAGAGCAAGTAGAGGTCAAGCTTCTCTTCTATGGCAATATCGTTTTCGATAAGGTCTGTGGTTAAGGCTGGCTCAGGCTTGTTTTGAATTCCCTTACTTAGACTGCCATAGACCTAGACTGGAAGGACATTTCCCATGATGCACCTTGCTTGCTTCTTCTGTTTTTTGTTTCCAATTACTCTCTCCCCTGCCTCTTGTGTACTACTACAATAGTTGTTTTTACAAAAAGAAATATGTGCTATTACAAAACAACATCTTGAGAGGAAAGCATTTTTGTACTGGAACATTTTTTTTTTCTTAGGTGAGCAAAAGACAATTCACGTCGGTCTCCCTAGTAGCTGGTAAATTGCATTCTCGATCGGGGTGAAGTCTGGGGATTGATTTCTTGGCCAGTCAAAAATCTTGCACTTACTTTCCCAGATCAACTTGTTTTAGTCGCATGACTGATAATTATGCATGGTACCGTTGCAAATGTGAGAGTGCAACAGGAAGCCCCACAATCACACACATGTCAAGCCTCATCAAGGATCGGACAGTGGACAACCAAAGTGAGCGGCAATGGAAAAGTGGCTAACTTTATGTAGAGATATAGCCATCATCATCTAAAACATCCCGACCTCTGAGCAGAAGCGTTTGTGAAAATCTCTGCGAATCCTTTGACACACAGTACCATGGCGCGTGATGGACCATTCTACCAACAAACAAGAAAGCAGGTCAGAAAGGCCTTTCCAAATTTTTCCGCCCTGTCAGAAAGTGAGCGGACAAATTAATTGGCATCAAGCAGTGCCGGCCATCTCCATTAGGACTCATCCGAGGTTCCTTTTTTTTCCAGGCAGAGCACGCCGAGGCAAAATGAGCAGAATGAGGTCAGGAGGTGTCTGCTTCGTACGCCCGCAGGAGTCGTTTGCTTTCATTTCTTCCACTTTTATGGATGTAGATGTTCCGCTGCGTATCATTCGCTGTGTTTGCCGGCAGAGATTCGTGTAACAAACAGAAAGCATGCAAATTCATCAGCGGGAAGTAAGAAATGGGCCCAAAAGTTTTTGGGGTTTTTTTTTTCAGCATCATATGGTGATGGCTGATGATTTACAACAAAAAGAATTGTGCCCCCAAAACATGATTTCATTTAGAATTTTTTTTTTGGATGTAACATTATTTTTTGAACATTGTTTTAGGTAATCTAAATCTATCTCGCAAACAATACAACAGACAATTTTTCATGCAGAACTTCCCTCACTCATTTGTATGCACTTCACTCTTTTTATGCACTCACAGAAATACATTTTTTGTAGTGCATTACGTTTTCATGCCCTTTTTCATGAAAGAAATGCTTCTATTGCATCTGTACAAACTAAAAGTGATCTTAATTATTGCTTCTGTAATATGATGTAGAAAGTACAATCTGCCTTTATTTCGAACCTTCCCATGATTGCAATTTCCGTTCCAAGTCTTGACTTATTTGGCGTGAATAGAGTTTTATTTTTAGCATAAGATACGATAAAGTACATGATGTAACTGTGTCAAGCTGAAAGCGTCTTGGAAACCAATGAATTCTGTTTATTCTAATTGTGTGGCGTTGACGGAGGCCTGTTGAGTGCCGTGATAGCACCAGTTTGTGTTGTGACTTAAAGGCATGATCGGATGAGCCGCTGATGACAAATCTCCATATGTCGTAACAGTGAAACAGTATGAGGCCGTTAACCGCCCCCTCACCTCGACATCTGCCTCGCCAGGTGTGCTTGGTCTAACCTCTTCACACTCGTCCTCCAGGAAAATAACAAAGCTAATTGATATGGCCCCACAGTTCAAACTCTTCAGCCCGGTTAGTTCGTTCGTTCTTTATTTATTTGGTCCTGCCGAAAGAAAGCACTTTGCTATTTCCAAGCCTGAAACAACGCGCTCGCTCGTTGTCGAGCAGTTGCAACTTAACCTAAATTGTCATCAGGCAACTTTATGAAACAGCCCGGAGTGGCTAATTATAATGATTCATTTGGGGTTAATCAAATTAATCATGAATTAATCATCAATTAATCATCAAAAAAAGTTTGCCACCCTTGGCTTATAACTTGATAACCGCTTGTCATCAGGTATCTGTTCCAGTACAATGAATCAATGTGAATGTGAGCAGCTGGCAAAAATAGTCACTAGGATTGTATGTAGCATAAAAAAATAGACATGTATCAATAAAAAAAATGACAACAATATATTGGTATTATATTTGATCATTTGAGACATGATTATCCAGTTGTCTTTGTGACAGCTGAGAGGACTCCAGAGTCCATCATTGGAACTCATCTCCGTCAACGTAAAACATTTATTTGGTTGCAACAATGAACCCTGCTCCTTTTTTTTTGGGCCCCTCCTGAAAACGTATTGGTGATGTTTCTAATTCATGTAACTGACTGCGCTCTCCCCGGAGGACATCTCGCCTTCCCTCTTTTATTGATATTTATAGTGTGAGGCTGTCTGGGGTGTAGGGCTGTGTGACAGCTCACTCTCCCAAGCAAGTTTGCTGGCGCACCAAGCAATAATGTATTTGTCACCCGCTGTCAAATGTCATCCTGGCCGCCATTCATCTTTTTCGCTTCTGTTCTTTTTTTTTTTTGTTCCCCCCCCCTCGCACGACACAGCAAATACGCGGCCTACTTTCGCTCCGGAAATACATCGAAGCGCGTCGCAGATACGTTATCACAGAAATAATTGGTGCTGTGTTTTCGTTCATTAGTATTCAAGCGAGAACATGTCGGAATGTTTGAAATGACGTTGCGAAAAATACGGTGCATCCAAGCAGAAAGGCCTCGATTTGATACGAGCTGCACCTTCAGCCCGGTTTTATTTTTCTTATATTGGCTGGCATTTAGACTTAGTGGACAGTCTAATGAGATCCCAAAACGAAAGCTGCCCTTTATAAACGTTTTACTTGCAATTCATAACGGTTTATAAGTGAACACCATCTTTTCTGCGAAGGCTATTGGATGTGACTGTGACTAATAGTGCTCAATAAGAATTGCGGTAGATGGGTGGTTAGTGCCTCACATTTGTTGGGTTCAGTGTTTTGAATCTTGGTTTGGCGTTTGCATGTTGGCCCAACGGTTTCCGATCACAGTCCAAAGACATGCATGGTCGTTTTATTAAGGACTCTGCTTCGCTATATGAGCCCTGCCGTTGACTCACAAGTAGTCCAGGGTGTACCTCGCATCCACCCCAAAGCCATCTAGGCTACAGATGAGTTCCGGCTCATCTGAGACCCAAATGATGAGAGGATGGATGGATGGGTAGATGGATTTATGGATGGATGGAATACCTTTTTGACAGCGTCAAACTTGACGACTATAGCTGTCACTCTCCGCTTTCGGCATCGCTGTGGTGTTCATAAGTGCTATCTATCTCAACTAAATCCGTGCCATCTTGAATAGATTAAGTACGAGGCTATTTTTATCGAGAGTTAGAAGAGAGCAAGCCCGTTCTCGGCGTGGCACGGTGCATTAGTCTCGAACAATAGTTGAAAAGAGCGGATTTGCCGGGGCAGAACGATGAGGGACTTCCTCTGTAATGACTCCCAACGGAGTCGGAACCGTGACATTGATGGCACATCGGTTTCTCCCAAGCATTCACATGGAGATCGCAGGGTTGGATCTCGTTAGAATGTTTCACTGCTTTAAAAAAAAAGAAAAAAAAGCCTGTCAAAAGCGAGATATCCGATCTCATCTCTTGAGGCTATGCATCTAATCATTGAATGGATAAACTGGGATTTTGCGCAGATGGGTTTAACCTCTCGGTCCATTTCAAATGAAACGTTTTAATTGGATTGATTAAAATAAACGAGTTTTGAGTATGCGAATAGTAGCGAGCTATTATGTCCAATTTGTCACCCGGTGGCAACTGGTGGGTATTGCATTTTACAGGCGCCTGGGGTCGTTTTCGTCAGAGCCGAATGTGTGTTCCTGCTCGTTTCTTTGTTTTCCTTTTGTGTTATCACCGAATGGCTTGAACATAACTGGACAATCTGGAGCCTCATTTCGCGATGAGCGCTAATTTACAATCACACTAGGTTATTGTTAGTGCTGAGCTGCGGGGGGAAGAACAAGAGTGGGCACCTTAAAGTTCAGAAAACATAGACAGTCATTATGTGGGATGCAGCAAATTATGTCAGCCTTCTGCACACCTCACTTAGAACTAATTTCAGTCAGAATTAAAAACAATTAAAAAAAAAAAAATCTGAGCTGATGCTCGTCGCTCTACCTTAAGAGTAACTTGCCAACATTCGTTTCAAGTTCCAATTCTTTTTCTTTTTTTTTTTGTTCGCTGTGATGTTTTTCCTTTCACTTCCTCTAAAATTGAAAGCCAAGCACGTCTAAATGCGAGACGGAGACTCAAGCGCTGAGACAAATCCCCCGATTGATTAAATAATTGATTACGTCGCAAATTCCAAAGTATCTTTGTCCTCTATAATCCCCCCCACAGATCATGAGTTACTTTTGGAAAACAAGTGACCAACATGGTGTGCAATGTTCATTTTGGAGTCGCGTCACCCAGCGCACAGTCAATTCATTATCCTTTTTTGTTATGAGACGTAACCTCCATTAACCTGCCAAAGCGTAAATACTCCCATCTTTGCCAAACTGACACTTTACAGAGGAAACCTTTTGAACGTGAAACAAATAGCGGCAATAATAAGAAAATATACTGTTACATGATCACACCTCACTAACTTCACTTTTAATGATACTTGTGCACCACTGCTGCCGACACGACGCAATTTATAAATGTCTCATCCGGTGGTGCGATGCATGTGTTTGAAATGTATCTACAGCAATTAAAGCCAATGGCAGCCAATATAAACACGATCCGGTATAATCACTTAATGGCTTTTTTGGAGCCCACACAGAAGAATAATTATGCAAGACAAGGTCATTGAAAAGCATTCCTGGCATTTTTTTTTTCCCCCTGAGTTGAGTCGATTATTGTTGTTTATCTGCCTTAGCAATGAAAGAGATAAAACATGCTGCCAACCAAATGTCTACAACTAAGGAGCAGCAAAAATAGATGGCCTACTTTTTGGGAGTGTAAGAGGAGTTATTGTTCTATCACACTTCGAGTCACCACTTTAAAAGATATTCTGACGACAGCAATCAGATGTAGAGTAGCTTTAAGAGGCCATTATTTTGCAATAAAATCAAGCAGCAACTTGAAACTAATGACTTTGTATCATCTCTTTTATTAGAACAAAAAAAAAAAGTTGTGAATTGGCTATTTTATTTGGTCTGATTTGTGAGCCCGGGCGGCACGGTGTCGGAGTGGTTAACATGCCGGCCTCACAGTGCAGAGGTCGTGGGTTCGATTCCGGCTCCAGCGTTCCGTGTGTGGAGTTTGCATGTTCTCCCCGTGCCCGTGTGGGTTTTCTCCGGGTGCTTCGGTTTCCGCCTACATTCCAAAAATATGCTTGGCAGGTCAATGGAACACTTGAAACTGTCTCTCGATGTGATTGTGAGCGTGATACTTTTATAAATAGATTATGTAGCCTGATCTGCTGCTTCAGCTGTCAATAACAGAGTCCTTTCTCCAAGAATGGTAATGATACGTCCTAAAATACATGAATAAAAGAACTGTCACGCATGCATAAAGGAGTTCAAAATGTTTTTGACACATTGCACTTCAAAAGAAGCGTACAATACATCCAATAGCCTTCTTCATCATAATTGCTAGGAGCCCTTCTGTGACTTGCCCACACAGCAAGTTGGCACGCTTGCTGTGCGTCTATTGTGCGGCTGCCATCGCGCAGCAAGTAACGTTTGGCTCGTTTCACTTCACGGCGAGATAAAGCATTAAATGTTCTTCTAATCGTGTGAATGCAATAGTGGCTCCTGGACAACTGCAGAGGCTTTTGGATCATCCTCCCATTGTGCGTTGTGTTTGTTCTGCACAATGCCTGGCATTGAGCATCATTCGGCATCGGGTCCCCAGCCAGCCAGTGGCCACAACGGCGATGTGCGGAGTGTGTTTGATTGCTGTGGAGGGGCGCTCCCGTTCATGTTTGCGATGCTGGCAAATAGATCATGTTCGGAACAGCGCTTATTTGGATATGGAAGCGCCTGACAGACGTGCCACAAGCTACGTGTTCTGTCTCTCGTGCCCTGTGCATGAGGGGAAAAAAAAAAATGCAAAATCTAAATTCTAATACTGTCCTGTTCAGTCAGTTGCTTCAAAGATTAAACTAGCCCAACATAGATGCTAGCACTACGAGAGTGGACTGATAGGTGGAATTCTTTTTGTTGTATGGTCTTCAAGTGAGAGTGCAAATAACCATCTTGAAGCTTCTCTTTCATATGGATGTGAGATTTCAGGCTCTTCGTGTTGCTATGTCAACGGAATCTGCCCAGGGCCTACAGAATCAGAAGCGCTGGCCAACGTAATTTAAGATGGATTGGCGATGGAACAATTTCTCCAATCAGATTTCAAATTCGTCTGAGTGATCCAATGAACTGGATCAAAATGACCTCAAGATATTTCCATCTTCTGAAAGTTTGACGAGCAAAACACATATTGAGATCTCTTTGTACCCTGCACGTATTGAAGACAACCTGTGCCGGGTGTAGCAGAGCAGCCCCAGAACAATCTCATCAAGTTATTTCAATGAATATTGTGGGGTTTTTTTGTTGTTGTTTTTTTTTTTTAAGTTAGGATTGACTGTACTGGCCTTGTTCTGAACCCCCTTATAGTTGTAATTTTGAATGATGAGTATATGTCTCTCTTTACTCATTTTTGTCATTCACAGGCTTTGTCTTCAAACATTCCTTCACTTATTCCACCCATCAATTTTCTCACCTCCTACCCCCCGTTCAATACTCGCACCTCTCCTTCACACTCCTGTCCAAACGTTTCCTTCCCACGTTCCTTGTTTTTATCCGTGTTTTCATCACCGGCTCGCAAAGCAGTCTGGGTCACCTCATGTTGATGATGGCTAATCCCTCTGAAGCTATTTTTATGTCACTCCTTTTTCTTTCTGTCTTTGTCGCACAGTAAGTGAGCCACCCGCCCACGCTGTGACATGAAACATTTATTCTTCCCTCACGTTCACTCATTGGGACTTTGAAATTGGTGTAATTGAGTGTATCATCCGCGAACAAGCGGGCGGAACAGAAACGGCAGATTTCCTTCCATATGTTTGCCGCTAACTAGATGAATCAATTGTCTTTGTGAAGGTGGAAGCGTCGTTATTTTTTGTCGGAATCAATTAAGCCTTAAATCACGATGTCCTCCACAAAGGTGTCATTCACAACCCGAGACATTGTTAAGTGTTCTGTAGCATCTCTGACACTGCAGTCATGAACCATCACACAAGATACTGCATTTTCACCTTAAATACAGCAACGCGGGATGTCACCACGACTGCGTTTTCACACAGTGACACGGCATAAAGACCATCAGGTGGCATTTGAGCCAGCGCCTCATTTGATAGACAGTTGAACAAGATCAATTCGCCACCAACAAATTGGTTTACGGTCAAATATCTATATAGAACACTCAGTTGGGTTCTCTGACACACAGCATAAATATAATTTGTTCCGTGTGACAAATATATCAGGTCTATATATTTTCTTGCTCCAAATTAGCCCACCATATGGCTTCCAAGATAGTAACAAGTGACTTTTTTTTTGGGGGGGGGGGGTTTATGAAGCCCTGGTAAGGCTTATTTGGCACGGGTCTGGTTGCTTGACTGACTTGGTTGTGGGGCTGGAACCAATTAATTCTATTTCTATTCATTTTAAGGGAACGGCTTGCTTTGGTTCACGAAAAGTGACTTGAGACAAAAGATCAGATGGTAAACTGAGATTCCACTGTATGAATTACTTGTCAGTCTACTTTATATTATGTATAAATAACCATTTTAGAACATCTATTTCAAACGACACTCTCAAGACACTACTAGTGTGGGAGATGGTGCGACTTTTGTCTTCAATTGCAGCTATCGCTTAATGTGTCGATCTCTTCTCGCCTCCTGTCTTTTCGTGCCGCTTCTTTTGTTCATCGGCTCCACTTGTTCCACTGCACGCAGCCCCCCCACGCGTGTGAGTGAAGACTCTTTGCAAGTAGTATTGCAATTGGAAAAGATTCTCCACCCACCACCGGTGGTCTCTTTCTCAGCTGACTTTCTGTCTGTGGTAAACTAGGCAGGCTGTAGCCGTGCAACGTGGTCTAATCAAAAATTGGTCGTTCAATTTTTATAATGTGACATTCATCCAATAGTTATTGAGAATAAATGCAACTCTTTGGTCAAAGTACAGGCTGTCTTTGTTTATTAGATGTACTTTGAAGTGACTAATATATACTCTGTAGTGTCTTTAAAGGCAGATGGGGACATCACCAACATTCACGTTCAAATCGTGAGGTACATTTAGGGACTCAAAACAATAAATACATTTTTTTTTCCAATCACATTGTTTCATTTTTACAAATTTAGCACAGTAGTGTAGTTCAGTTTCATTTTAGCTTGTGATAAAAGAACATCGCAATCAATCCATTCCAGAGTTGGAATTTTATTGGATAATTGTATACATCTGTAGAGGAACATTAGACACGATCAACATATTTGTGCTTTTCTTCTCTTTTTTTTTCTTTTTTTGTCATGTTAATAGCAGTTTTGACCGAAAAAAAAAAAGATTCTTCACAACAACAGACTAATCTGTCATAGAGTTTTGAATACCAACATGCTCACAACAATTCAGAAGCATTTTTTTTCTCTGTGTTTGTGTGTGGATCAGAACAAACATACGGCACAACGTTACACCCTTGACTTTCAAACAGTATGTGATTTTTCTCTTATACTTTACAGAAGAGTCAAAGGCAGGAGAGAACCGGAATCGCGGCCCTGTGTGCAGCCTGGCAAAACTTCCAGTTTACA
Organism: Hippocampus comes; assembly: GCF_001891065.2. Lineage (NCBI taxonomy): Eukaryota > Metazoa > Chordata > Actinopteri > Syngnathiformes > Syngnathidae > Hippocampus > Hippocampus comes. Next base: position 1,809,954 of record NW_017805039.1, read on the forward strand.
AAAAAAAAACAAAAACAACAAACTCACAAACACCTTTTCATACATCACACTTGGCTTCGTACGAGAATGTTGCAGGTTCTAGTCCCAAAAGGTCTCCAGAGCAGGGTTCGAGTCAAGAAAATTCTTCGTCAACAGAGAGTGTGATGGTCACATGGAAGACATATCACTCGTGGCTCGATGCAAAACGATGAAGACGATGATGTCCTTTTTAGTCAATTCCGATGTTCTTTTTATAGGACTGTGCAAAAAGATCTGTAGTCGTGTCTACAAGGCCTCCGGGTGTCACTCTGCTGTATTTTGGACTTTAAAAATATAGTTCAGACTTGTCAGATCATTCCGAGGCGAACGTTTGAAACCAAAACAGCACACACACACAAAAAAAAAAATTACACACCTATCAGAAATGCATATGTGAAAATTGATTGAAAATCTCCCCCATCATGTTTGAATTGTAACAACAACTGAATGTGGGATGATTTTTATTGAACTAATAAGCCACAAATAGATAATTGTCTAGTACAATGGTGTCATGCAGAACAAACTGCTGTCACCGATGGCTAATTGTGGTCAAAGTCTTAAGAAAGAGAAGTCAAGTCGTGCTTTCCTTCGGTATCGGAAAACCATCAATAGCTTCAAAACCCCGTGGGAAGTGCTTACGTCAATATGTGTAATTGCTAATAAGCAACGTTGGGCTGATCAATACTGAAATGTTGATTCTCAGACGCCACCCGAGACAAAATGGCCATATTTACGAACTCATTTTAAACATTAATAACTCAATTTGGCTGATGCGGTCAGGAAGGTGTAATTTTTTATATGAAACTATAAGTGTGTGTGTGTGTGTGTGTGTGTGTGTGTGTGTGTGTGTGTACACTGTTAATAAAACTGGATTTTCTCTCAACGGCTCAGACAGGATCCATTACGTTTTTTTTCCGAATTTCATCGTGACTCCCGGCTTCAAGTTGTGGAATTGGGATTCTTCGGTTGGCCTTCAACTCAATTAAAGAGCACTAAAGGGCCTTGAGTCAATAAGAAGGGTCGCAGGTCCCAAAAGGCACACACTGCGATTTGTTGATGACGCCCACATTGGATGGTTCCTTCGTGTCATTGGAAGCCATTTGTCATAGATTGTGCAGCTTCCCCCCCCGGAGCCACAAATGGCCTTTCTTTCACCTCCATTACAACGCAACCTAATACCTGTAAAATGACTTTTTGTTTGTGCCGGCTTCCGCAGAGTATGTCTATGCTACAAATAACAAAATCTACATGAAATGAGGGTTGCACTTGTTTAATGCACTGCACTGAAGGCAACATGCGGAGTCAATGGCCTTTTGTCGTTCCATCTCAACTGGATTATAAAATCTATGTGCTGTCAACATTTAGGCCTGGCCACTAAAATAATCCAGGGATAGAATTTTAGGCTTTTTACTCCATTCGTCTGCTGAACGAAAAGGAAAATTTCCGTATGATCTAGTAATTGATAAATTTGCACGTTTAAAAAAATATATATGTGAATGAATTTTTGTTTGTACTGTTTTTTAAAATTCATAATTTGTCCAACAATATTTCTTTTTCTATGTAAAATATTTTTTTCTTTAGTTGAATCATGATTTACATTTATTTGTAAGTACATTATTTATTGATTCGTGAGTGAAATTTGCTGAGATTAAAAAAACTTCGTAGCACGGGTCTGTGCATCCGCCTCATAAGGGAAACGGATTAAATTGGTTCATGAAGCTTCCTGAATAAATGAGTTCATTTTATGATCATGTCCATCCTTCAGTAACACCTCTCGGTATGTTTTTTTTAAAGATTTCATGCCACATTTTTGCGTTGGATGTTTTTTTCTTTCTCCATTTTTTTCCTTCCTCTATGGATGCTATCCGATTTCCATTTTGGGAGCCGAAGGCCTCTCGCCATGAAAATTTGTTATTCGGGGACAGTTTCATGAATGATTGATCCGTTTCTGTAGCAGGAATCCCATAAATGTGGGTGAAAAAAGGAAAGCGATGATATGATGCATCCACTCCCCCAGACGATGTGCACGGCAATACTATCAAATCCTTTTTTTTTTAATTTATTTATTTTTTTATCAGTCCCTTGAAGAGAACATTAATTTTTATCCATTCAGCATTTGTGTCGATGCTTCCAGTCTGACAGTAGCAGTATTAGAATTGGGTCATAATTCATCCAGATGGAAATAAAATGTATACGTGATGGGTTAATAGGTGTGAATTTGATGCTTTCCTTTCATTCTTGATCGAGCACCACAAAAACTTAAACGGTGGTAGCACAGTAATGGCGAAAAGAAATCCAGTTGATTTGGATGTTATGTACAAGGAGTGTAATACTTAATATGTGTAGATTTATGGGTTTTATTTACATATGATACACTGCTTTCTTGATGAAAGGTAAAAAAATAATCCTTGTTGAATTTGTGTAAATTTATGCACAAAACAATTGGGGAAATGGACAACATAATGGGTCTTATTTAGGTTGAAAAAAAAATATTATACACGATTCAAACTACTCATAATATCGTATGGGCATTTTTTTTTTCTTTTTAGAAATAAAATATGAAGTCTTACGTTTGTGCTTTAAATCACAACTTGCAATTTACAACAAGCTTTGATTGTACTTTTCATTTCTTTTGTATTAAGCTCTGAAAACAACAATTAAATATAAATGTTATCTGCTCCTCTGAATGCATTCTCCCAATTGTTTTTTTTTTAACACATCGTCGAAAAAAATGGAGTTCAGTTAGATGTTTAGATTGCCACTCGAGCAAACAAATTCGAATTCTTTCATTCTTTTATGAATGTGTATTATTCAAAAGTGAACCTAATGATGGCGCCTCAAGACATTTCACCTCTCAGCTCCATAAGCAAACTGAACAGGCACTTTTATTTCCATTTTTCAATTTCAGCATTCCAGTCCGGCATGGGCACCAAGGGGGGAAAAAAAAGTGAATTAATTTGGTCAAGGTATTGGAAAACACGTGGAATGCTTGTTCTGTCAAGTGTTTTTGTCAGGTCTCATTAATAACTGTAAACAAGAACCACATATCGGCGCTGTCACCGCAGACCTTCGTCAATAACTATTGATCGGCTTGTCAACAGTCTGGAAAGAACTGTATAACCATCTGGGGAAATAAGTAAATGTCCTTTTCGCGCTATGTGCTTGTTTAACAACTGCACCTGCGTGTGTTTTGCTAACCTTATGAATATTCAGTGCCTGACATTTTTTTAATGGGGGTGTGGGGGGGGGGGAATAGAATGTAACTAGTCATGAACATGAGTAGAACAGAAGGAAACATTTGCGTGGGTGGATGTGGCGCTCCATCAGGACTTTTATTGCGCCCGTGTATTTCTCTATGATTTGACCATCAAAACCTTCGCTTTATTGCCCATCTCGGAAATTGCTCTGCAGGAGCCAAAGCAATTCACAGCGCCGCGATTCACTCGTGGAGTGGGGGGTGGGCGCCTTTGCAATAGAACTCATATTAGAACAGGAAAATTAATTTGGGTCGCTGATGAAATCGTAAAATTTCCCGCCTCTGAAGTGCGCAAAAAAAAAAAACAAGACAGTTTGTGTGGTACCCGAGCAGCACCACTCGACTGAAAGCACTATCAAGAGAGTTTTATCAGGCCCGGACGTAGATAGCAGTGACCTCGGGTTCTAACTAAATGTGATCACACAGACGGGGGGTCCTCGATTTACAACAGACCAAAGCTATAAATGTACGAAGGGCGCCCGATGATCTCGTTAGCATACCGTAAGAATACATGGTGACACGGCACAAAAAGGCATGGTCACTTTTCACCATATTGACTGTTATCCATCTACATGTTTCATATTCATGGACTACGCATGTTTTTTATGAATATTTGTTGTAATTATGACTGTGCTACCGAGCTAGCATAAATTGGTGACAGGCTACAGCGTGTAAACCGAGGACCCCACATAAATGTCTTGACGGTAAGCCATTTATTTTCAAGGATAAAGGTGTGAATGGGGATTGTAGGTGTATTTATGTAGTTTAAACAATTAATACGGGCAATTTCATGAAAGGGGAGGGGTGTCAATTGCGCACATATTTTAGCTATTTGTGTAGGGTTGCGAGAAGGACAAAAATATGGAACACCTATGCCAACTCTGAAACAAATTGTGCTGTCCTGCCTCCAAGTGCCTTTTCACATGGATATTTTCAGTGATTTCAAAGTAACGTTCTGTTTTTGTGAGGGAAATGATGAGTTTGTGCTTCTCAGTACCCACCATCACCCCTCCGTGTCGCCATTACCGATCCACTTCCGGGTTCTTCTGTCTTCCGGCTCGCTTTGGTTTGCTCTTATTCAAAGCGGTGAATCATTTGAGCGAGGTAACAGTACATACTCAGAGTGAGCGAGGAACTAAACGCACACACATACTACATACGTTACGTCAATAAGAGAACAGTCTGTTTTTTTGTTTTTTTTAATGCTTCTTTCGAGCTTCAGTTTGTCGCTGTTCAACCAACTGGCATAATGGTGAATGATTGAGTTGAATTATCTTTGTCGCCAAAGTCTCGCTGGACAAAAGGTGTAAACAGATCCTTGGCCTCAGCAGTCGGTTTACTGCGTGCTCAGAGGCGGTACTTTCTCAACAAGTCCGCCTGCCACATGTACTTCCGCTCGGGAAACCTCTCGGGAATCTTGATCTTGCGAAAGTCCTGAATGCACCTATCTAGCTCTTCCTCCACCGTCAGCTTCTCTTTGGGCGGCCTCTTCTTGCACGTGTTGGAGTCGCGGGAGCCAGAGGTGAGCGTACGCAACAGGTCGCTTTTCCGCCGTTGTTCCGACTGCTGGAGCCTGGCGACCGGGCCCTTTTTTAGAGGCCTGTCCAAAGTTTGGACGTTAGCGTGGGGGTGCGGCTGGCGGCTGACTGGGCCGCAGATGACCGTCCCCTGCGGAGAGCCGGCCTCGGACTGGCTCTCTGAGCTGGAAGTGGAGAGCTCGTTGAAGGAGGTGCCGCTCTCGCCCTCATTGTCGCCCTTGTGGTTCTTGCAACAGCAGTCGCAGGGAGGCGACGACCAACGTGACGCGCCACCTGCCGAAAAACATATAACAACAAGAGGGGACGTTAAAAACTGCCAAGGCGAGTTCATTTTATTCACATACCGTGTTTGCCAAGGTTATTATAGTTAACAGAAATCATAACGGCAAGTGGAACAAACGAAAATAAAAATGAAACTGCGGTTAAAAAAAAAAACGACAAGTAACAAAATCTTGTTCCGACCCCAGGTTGTTGTGGCACCGGACCTTCAAGGTACCGCTGTATTCCTTTATAAAAAGCAAAGCAGCCATTCGGAGAAAGCCAAAGTAAGGCCCTATGGCCAAAACCACACAATGGAAAAAAAAGTCAGCCAGTTCCTGCTCTCAAAACAAAGTGAACCAACATTGAAGACAACTGGCTTTCTTCCAGTTTAATCATACAGGGGAGCTGGCTGACTAGATTGCATTGTTGAGAAAATTGCAATCATGTATCCACGCTGTCGATGGAAATGGGCGTCAAACACACAGCGGACGGCCCGTAAATGTACTGGAAGGCACCAGAGGCTACTATGCATCATGGAGCTGTGTTTGTATCGTACAAGTGGCAGCAATTTTAATGCTCCAGTCTGCAGTAATTTACCGTAAAACACGAGCTTTGACATTATGGCTTGTGTCATTGCTATTACAGCACCAGATTGCCTACTTTAACCTACTGGCGAGGCAGCCGGGGTGTCATTGACCACGTTGAAATTACCGTATTTTCCGCTCTATAAGGCACTTTGGAGTATAAGGCACACCTTCAATGAATGGCCTATTTTAAAACGGTTTTCATATGTAGGGTGCACCGCATTATAAGGCGCATAGAACAGAAGCTACAATAGTGTGGCTGGGTTGCGTTATGCATCTGCTAGATGGAGCTACGCTAAACGGAATACAATACAATACAGCTTGATTGATATTGAGCTTTCACAACCACTGCAGCTGTAACAAAGCGCTTAAAGGGAACATTTAAAATACTACGTCCAAGAAATCTGATTATTCATCCAGCTATAAGGCGCATCGGATTTAAGCCGCACCGTAGGGTTTTGAGAAACTGGAATGCTCTTATGTGCGCCTTATAGTACGGAAAATACGGTAACCTTTTAACTCTACACCTGTTATATAACACGAAAGTGTTTTGCAAGTAAATTCATTAACACGGGTCCTTTTAGTTTGGGAACATGTATTTTGTCACATGAATTTCAGGAGAAAGAGCATAATTTAAGAATGAACCATATCCTCCCATCTATTTAACTCGCTCATTGACTCACCCTCTTGCTAGACACACTGTGTGGATTAATCCTTAAATGTTGGCTGTCTTTCCGCGCATGTCTAGTCCGGTAAGTACAGCGTATATGATGGCCATTATTCGAGAAAAAGCAGTTTGTTGCACCGATTGGCTCCTCAGCATATGCAGCATGAAAATGAATTGGAGAAGATCCCCTAACTGCTGCTTTAACATCGTGAAAATGTCATTCTGACATATCCGTATGTGGTGCTTTGGTTGGGTGAAATGTCACATGGGCTATCATCCAAATCGGTGGTTTGTGAGATGAAACCGGTTGAAGAGCTCAGTGTGAGCAAAAGGAACAATGAAGCACACCTGGCTCCCGGAAACAGCCATTTATTTTTCATACCAACCTCCTGCATAATTAAATGGGTATCTGCTGCTGATGGACTTCTCTGTTTAGTAAGGAAGTGGATCAAAACCATCACCCGCTACAATACCATCTGTACAAGCTTTTCATGCCGTCCACCGCTCAAATGTTCAATGGCGCCGTTGGTTCCTTTTTCATCTGTTGACGAGCATTCGCTTCAGTCAGAGTGACGCTATAAATAAACGTGCTCAAAATAAACACACCGCATGCACTACACCACCAAAGACCTCGCTTGAAGCTCCAAAGACATAATTCATAGCTCACACAATATGAGGAATATGGCTGGGGTCTTAATTAATTGTAGGGAGTCCTCGATTTACGGCCGATTGACCTTCCTAACACGATTATATGCCATTATGCCATCTGGGCATAAATACAAAACCATCAAATGAAAAACAGCAAGTATATTAGAAAGTGGACGCATATTCTTTGTTTATTGGTGTACCGTTCATATGCTCCTAAAACCAATACCATCAAAAACCCGGGAAAGCGTCATTTGTCGATCAGGGGTTATTGGAGACCCCGAGGCAACGTTCAAGTGCCAAAATTCCAATTTCCCGGATGGACTCAAAAGCAGGCCTCTTTCTTTTTGAAAAAGTTAATGGCCTGTGCAATTGCTGTCATTTTCGATTCATGCATTGACCGTATTTCTGCGTGATCCATCGGGGTTTTTGGATTACACCGGGCTCATGTTGACTGTATATCTGATCCGTGCATTCATGCAGAAGATTCTTAGCGGAAGAGGCCCGATTCTGATCAGAAGATATCCATTTCCATTCGGTTATTTTCCCCCTCTTTGCCAGCCATGACCCATGTATGAATTGTCACTTGAACCTTGTCGTGTGAATCCATTTGGACAATTGTGCACTTCCAACTCTGTGGCCACAGTTTGGAGAGAAGGCCTTTTGTGTTCCAGCATGACTGCGCCAATGTGCGAGGTCCATAAAAGGCATGCTTGAATGGTGTAGAACAGCCCTCTTCTGGATGAATGGACACAGTGGTCCCCCGCACATGCTCCAAAATCTTGGAGAAAGTCTTCCCAGAAGAGGGGAATCTGCATTTTTTTTCCTATTCACTCGATAGTTTTGTCACAACGCCAATCAGTGCAACCCCCAGTGCAAGTTATAATCCAGCAGCACTGTCGTGACTCGCTTTAATTACTACTGACACTGACAAGAAACCAGGAAACACTTGCGTGCACATTTCAGTGTCGGAGAAATCTGCAATTAAAAAAACATGAGTTCAGAGGTAAACAACACATTCATCATATATGTTGCAAAGTATTATTAGTTTGTTGAAGTCGATGAGTTCATTATGTCAGCGTTGGGTGAAAAAGAGGCCCCGCGCTCGATGCGCTGCAGCCGAGTAATTGGGGTTTTGAAAAATGGCCCCGGACTCATGTGAATTGCTAAAACTGCCAGGAGCCAATTTGCGTGTCCAGACCAAATTAACAGGATGGGATCTGTCAAGCCTCACTAACAAACTTGACGAACAACGCTCTGAACAAGCCTCAGCGTCGTTTTAATTACGCTCACCTCACTTTAACTTTTCACATCTCGGGTTCCGGTCACGCTACGCCGCTCGAATCGTAAATGGACGTCCCACTCGTGGGGATCCGCTCGCATACATTTTGGATTTTCCATCAAAGCTTTAGTGGATTCCTGACAAATTGACTGGATATAAATTCAATTGAAGACATTTGCGGGGGCATTAAATCTAATCAGCGCTAACTTAGATACGTTAAAAAAAAGGGGGGGGGAGTGCACAGTGGTGTAATTAGGCTGTGGAGAAAAACGCATCATCAGTATGCGGTGTTGATACATCATCATAGCACGTCACGTCAGCGGTAAAAACAATTTACACAGCTAATTGAAGTGAATGTGTGCAGGCTTTCTCATTGCTATTTTCACTGTACATTCATAATGTCGGGCTAATTGAAGTGCAAATTAGGTTACTGTGTTTGCTTCAATTATTGAACTTTTACTTTCTGCATTTTTTTTCTTCGCGCCCGCGACTTATCAGCAACATTGATAAACTGTTAAATGGCTTTTGCAAACTTTTGCTTCTTGTCCACATACTCGCTCTACTTTCGCTCCTTTTGTTCAGCCCCTGAGGGAAATGAAGTCCAGTTAGACTTTGGGGGTGGGGGCGGGGGGGGGGCGTTTACGGCTTGAGAACATCTCTCGGACCTGATTGCAAGAAATTAAATGAAAAGGTCCATCATATTTAGAGGGTGATTCACGGTTACATCCGATTAAACTTTCGGTTGATTGTCTGCTGAAATGCATTAACAACACATACATTAAGTTGTTTACCCTCATCATCATGTTCGGAATGTTACTTTCCAAATATGTCTTCTGTATTACTATTTATGAGAGTGTCAATGGCAATTAGACATCTGGTCATAAGTACAACCAAAAAAAAAAAAAAAAAAAAACTAAAAAAAAGAGGCCAAGATGTTGATTATAGTATTCCAAAGTTGCCAAATGCTTTATTTTTGGCTCAACCCAAAAATAATCAGTCTGTTTTTATGGAGGACAACACAAATCAGAGAGTGTTGACTGATGAGAGGCTGAAAATTTGAGGATTTAAGCAATTTTAAATTAGAAAAAGCTATCTCACCGATTCATTGTTTAAAAACAACGAATGAGAAGAGGATCACATGGAGGAAAAACAAAATCACCATTCGTTTACAAAATCATCCAGCCCGAGAGTAAGCGTACCTTTACCGGATGTGTGTGTGTGTGTGTGCCTGTGGCCAACCCTCCGTGTGCATGTGACATTGGGTGCCCCGCTATTATCTGGATGGCTCTGAGCGCAGGGAAGGAGGCCGGTGTCAGTTAGACTTCCCACTTGTGTCGTCAAAGGTGTCAGAGTGTTGGCCACCCCTCTAGCCGCCATTTTTTTAGCACGCGCATGTCACTGTATGTGCAGCAGCTGATCTCATGTGATTTCATGTTGCTTCCCTCTCTGTGTGGTGGGCAAGGGGCCTGAATGAAGTCTAAAAACTGTAAAACGTTACACACACACGCACGCACACACACTCACACAGGCACACAAAACCTCTGATGCTTCCTGACAGTTTCACTGATGTATTGATCTGAGCTGTAAAATCTGCCATGTGCACTCCATCTTTTCCACAAGTGCCATAATAAAATGCAATCTGCACATCACCAACTTTTTTTTTTTTTGAAACAGGAAATGAATCAATAGTCCATTTATCAGTTTTAATCACACAACTCAAGAGCTTGTAAATGGTTTTGAATAAACAGGTGGGAAAGTAAAGGTCTTCCATTAAGTTAATGGGGTTTATTTATGGGAGCCATACAAATATACTACCGCAGACATGTTTCCTTTTTGCAGCTTTTTCCTCTCAGGCTAGTATCGATTGTCCGGGTGCATCAGTGGAAGCATATGGACGATTGGCTTCTTGATTGATTTTTGTCATGCAGCCAGGCTCTGTTCACCTGGGATAAATGATGCCGCAACACTGAAAGCAAATAAATCCTCTGCCCATCTATCACCCCTTTGAACATCCTTTTTCTTCAGCGTCTTCCTCGCTTCTCATCACTCTCCTCGTCACTCTCCGTCTTCTTGAATCTTTTGTCAGGATTTATCGGCAATGTGTTTCGCATCAAGTTTATGCTCCTTTTTGGGGCTCGTTAGCCTCATTTGTACATTGGATGCACAAAAGTGAAGTGGAGCAATTATTTTTTTTTTGCTTTTGCCAGATATGAATCCTCCTGATCTGCAGCAGTCTTTGTACCCACAGTCGTGTCCTATGAAACAAGTTGTATCCTACACAGGTTGCATTTGAAGTTAAGGCAAACAACGGCAAGGCTTTCACAATCAGTGATTTGTTGTATCTGCTGCCTGTTTATTTAGAGCGTCATTCCAGGCAGCCAATAGATTGGATTCTTCAAGATCAGGCGAGTTTTGGCTGAAGATTATTGAATGTGAAATCCTCTATAATCCTGCGCTTTACGCCAACAGGAAGCAATGGCCGTGGGTTCATTTTATAACGTGCATCTTTGGACATGGTTAGTGATGTATTTTGTGAGATGATGAGTTTGTTACTTTGGTAAAAAATTGTCCTTTTCAAACTATCCATCCTGAATGAGTTTTAGTTACCCACCTTGCTTTCCCACACCATCCAAAAATAAAGTCTCTATTTTCAGAGATGGGACAGGCTGGTTTCGAGGCACGTAAATCAGGGGCTCTAACTTACAAACTTAATTCCTCAATGGATGAAAATTGTAAGCCACAAGCTGTCTGCATAAGCCTCATTGTCAACACCACATAAGCTCGGGATCATTCACACTATGTCAACTTGGTGTTGCAATCAGACGAGTGGAAGATTTTCACTGGGGAGCTTGAAAATGTTGAAAATTGAGGTTGCTGCCCGTGGCCAAAGTGCTGCTTCACTTTGGTTGGTATGGAAACAAGGAAGGGGTCCCATTCAGTATTTTTGATGCAAAATATTTTCTGATCTTGTGTACCCTGCCTGTCAATGATTTGGGAGATTTTTTGATATGTTGTCTATTGTAAACTGGCTTTGAAACACTCATCAGTCCCTCTTGTTGTTTAAGGTGCAGGAGCACAACCCGATGCCACGGCAGGTTAAATGCATTGACAAAACACTAATGTGTTTATCCTTCCAAAGGCGCAGACCTTACGAGAGGTTAAGGGAACCAAAATGAAAGTTGGCAGTGATTTGGCTTCTTGGCCAAGGGCGCCAAAGCACAACAGACGCGCCGCCTTTGTCTTGTCTCTGAGCTGTCGATGGTCAGATATCGATTTGGCGCTCCCCGGCCCAGGAAATGAGTTTTGGACAAAGATGTCAGCTGTCCGATAAAAAATTCCAAACGCGGTCGGCGTGATTGATGGCTTCGAGATATCTATGCAAGGGTGGTATAATTGATATTAAGAATGAGGCATTTATCCACCCCTCCCAGCTCTGATTTCTCTAGCGACCGCATAATTACGCCGTTGCGAGACAGCGTGAAATGATGTGTTTAACAGTTGAGAGGCTAAAAGCTGCCACGTTTAATACGTCATCCCCGTGCTCAAGGAGCAGCATTAGTGTGTTTTGGCAGTCATCTGCTAGCTCCGCCAAGCAGCTTTTCAGGTATCCTAAACCCTTTCGGGGACAGCGGCTACTACAGTGGACATGTTAAATCATGTTAAAAATATATATATATTTTATTATGATGGCATTTTGAGCCAAGAACTAAGTCGTTCACTTATTGTAACGCTATTTTCCATGGCAAAATCAGTTTTTCAATTAGAACAAACTTGGAAGTCAACCAGCGTCACAGATGGATTGATTTCGACTTTGGTGGTTGCACTGTACTGAGACAACAAACGTTAAAGGAGCCATTATTCATGTTTTGCACACTTGAAAACAGTTCCCACTTCCCGAATTTTTAATCTGCGCATCCAATAAAACTCAATGCGGCTCTGATTACCATTTGGCTTTGGTATGGTGTTCCAGTCTTTAGAAAGTGGCTCAGGATCATTCCCCCAGCCCGACTGCCAAATCATGGGTGGACAAAATCTGAATTATTATGTAAATTAGGTGATGTCCCCTTCAAATCCTTGGCAGAGGTTGATTCCGTCGGTTATTTTTTTTTTCGAGTCAACAAAACTTCTTCCCCCAAACTTTACACGTCAGAATTGGAGTTTGGCGACAGTTTGAATTTGAATCAGTTCATTTCCATTTTCTCTCCTCTGTCCATTTGATTTTCTTCTTTTCTCCTTCTATGCTTGAGTCTGCACTGCAAGCCTGTGTTCTGTTTGAGGCAGCAGGGACCTAACCAATGTCGGCGTGCTTATATAGGAGGATGCCAAGACTGGGGTGCACGGTAAATGCAAATGTGAAAGTACTGCACTTCCCCTTTCATGTTCGTAAGAAGCATAAGAAAACGAGAGTACTCACAGAGGAGTTTGTTAGACTAGCGATTGGAAATAAATATAAAATAGCGCATATTAAAAAGAGTTTCTCTGGCATGCCGGAGTTCTGAATAGTTTGGAGATGAATGAAAATGTCCAATTAACTATGAACCCGTTGCATTCCCCTCTTCACATATACAGTAGAAGCGAATGTGGCGTCTAAAAAGCGGCTTCAATCTCTGCAGATGTTGATGGAGGCACTTAAATTCTTTACACATTTAATGACGCTGATTGTTAATCAAGCTTCTTTGCACCAGTGAGTTTTTTTGTCTTCTTTTTTTTTTTTTTTTTTTTAAGTTTGCACTGCAATTCATCATCTTTCTGCCGGAGACAGCTCGACTGTTTCGCGTTCTGTTTTCTCATCCATCACTCAGTCTAATGTCATTAATAGAATGGCACTCAGTAGATCCTGGACCTCCATCAAGTGAGGCTGTTTAGACTGAAGAACGTCAGAGACCATTTATAAAGACACCTGGGAACGGTTTTACATTATGAACCTCCCCAAACAAACAATGTTTGCTTGGACAAAGAGTGAAAAACAAACCTCAGCTGCGGTCACATTTTCATCTGGATCACCTTATAAATTGCGACTGTATTGATTAAGAGATAATGCCTTGGAGGAGGTCATCAGAGTCTAACAGTATAAAATGATCCATCCCCCCCCCCCCCAATCTGATGACCGATGCCTTCTGCGTGCTGATTCATCCGTCGTCAGCACACGCTGCATCGTCACACAAAGGTGGCTCAGCACACAGTGGCGACTGATGACTTATCTGCCGTGAGCGCAAACAACACCGAGTAATGGGCAAACAACCACACGGCCATTATCACTCCCCTGCAGAGTGCCTGCCAACCGCTATCTCGGCCTTTTCCGTCACACTGGTCCGCTCGCTCTTCGCTTCTCACACACACACACACACACACACACACACACACACACACACACACACACACACACACACACACAACACCAGGGCCGGATTTGGATTAAGCTTAAAGGATAGCGAAGGTGTCCTGATGACTGCTGTGACCGCGATGGTGCGCCGATAATGGCATTCTTTCATTAAATCAACTTTCAGTCCAAGATAATCAGATTCCTGTCGTTTATTTTTGAACGCCACACCCCAATCCTGGGGGTCAGAGTTAAGGTTTCGGGTTTAAGTTAACTCCTAATGAATCTATTAAGATTAGCGGCTAAACATAGCTAGCATAGCAAGGCTGACCGTGGTGATGTGGACCTCTTCAGACCGCACCGTTGGGTTTGTAAGGTTAGGATACTTTTAAAAATGGATCTTGTCTACAGATACAATTAAAACACCAAACCAAGTGACACGGATTAGTCGACTCGTCTGTTCGGTCACGACTGCAGTCATCATATTTTCCACCAAAATCAACACATACAAAGAAAAACGATATCAATAACAATAGATGTTGGTTGAATCTTAGAATTATTCATGTCATGTTCTCTACACATATGTTATCTCCTAATTAGATGATTTTTTTTTTTTTTCTGCAAAACGCCTCGTGGAACGGCATCTTTTCTCGATGACGTTGGTGACTGAATCCACCGGTCTTGAAAGCTACTTGTGGTACCTCAGAACCCCTGAAGAAGCTCGCCACTTTATGAGTGGCGATGGAATTACCTTCTTCAGTTAATTAAGACGGCAATCTCATGCCACTAAATGTACTTTAAATGAGACTCAGCGGCGTGTGCGTCGATGACTTCATCACGGAGTCGATTGTAGCAACAAAGAGGCATAATAAAGTGGTCACTTGGCTGATGAGCGGATTCCTTTTTTTTGACTTTTAGAAATAAGTGGATCAAACCTGAAAAAAATAGAGGGCAAGTATTTCAAAGGGCTGCTTTTCGGGCCATCTTTAAAATGGAACGATCAGCAAACCTCACTAGACCTCATTTGGTTCAGCCAGAATCCAAGGATGAACTCCTGTGTGCCTTTTTCTTTTTTTCAATGTGGGTTTTTTGCAGGACCGGCTGCAATTTATATATATACGCACCAAGTTTGCAGATAGATTGTGCCTAGACATCATGAAGGGGTCCCAGGCAGCCTCATGGATGTTACAATTCTGGGTACTGCTCCTGATTTCCCGAGTGGTATGTACCCGATGCATGGCTTCATCGTCACAGAAAGTGGATGCGGTCGGGGGGGGAGTGGGGATGCCGGCTGGGCGATGGGTGGGCTGATGAAATGATTTCATGACACAAGCGGAGGCATGTTGAAAGGTGTCCGATCAATGCGGCCTTATACCGCCGTTAAATTTACTCGCGCCCTGACGTGGCCTCTTTATCGCTCATTCAATCATGATGTCTTTCTGCTCGATATTTGTGTCGTCTCTGTGGGTGGCTCACTTTTTATTATTTCATTACGGCGGAAAAAAAAAAGAAGCTTCATTGGGAGGTTTGGTGGGCTGGCAGCAAGGATCATCTCAGTATGGATGTTCAAGGAGCATTTTCCTGTTGCATCGTTTTGTAGGCTGTATGAGTGACTGTCGGTCATTGTAGATTTTAGTGCATCGTTTGGTGGAGGATTAAAAAAAAATTATTATTGTTTCCGAGATTGCATATCTCTTTGGGGGGTATATAACAAAGAAGGGGTTGAACTGGAAAATAGTTTTTGATTGAAAAGATGCGAGCGCATCGAATGGAACTGAATCGTTCCGCTTTGAAATATGTCGAGATACGTACTGAATCGTCTTATTTGGGAGCGATATATTGTCGAAGGAAATGGCACATTTACATTATTGACGGGTTTATTCAAATGTATGTAAAATAACAAGCATGAAAACATCATACTCTCTCGAACTGAGCCGTACCATATCGAATCGAATCGAATCGTCGTCATCCTACTGAGTCGAACCAAATTTAATCGGCGCACTTTTGAATATCTTCGATCTAGTAGGCCAATCGGCCACCGCCGCCGTTCATTTTACAGCTTTTTATTGTATTTTATTTCATCGTTTTTAAGTCATTAAAACGAGCGGAGGATTACAGGGAAAACAACCAGAAGGACATGCAGGACAACTCCGAGGAGGGTTAACGTCATCAGACGTCAACTGTCATCGCGTGGATGAAGACGGCAAGGAGAGCGGACATCTGGCGGTTCAAAGGTGGCGCAGCCTTGAAGGCAACAGCTTTCCTTGCCCAAGCAGTGGAAGATGTGCAGAAGCTCCCTCCCGGCGGCTTCCCGTGGGCCTCATTAAGGACTTTCGCACGATGGGCTGGATAAAAGAAGTGGGCCATGGCTACACGCGACACAATTACTCAAACACTCACTTGCATACCGTACATATTTTTCCATGCACGCTGTGATTCAGCACGAACAGGACGATAGCAGCAGGATATTTTCTTGTTGTTTTGAATTTCCAAATTATACAACCTGAGGGTTGTTCTATCATGGTCTCTGTTTATGTTGACATTGTTGTGAATAGATTTTTTTGTTCATGTTTTGCCTGTGTCATTTTTTTTTTCCATATCATGTTCCACTGATGAGGTTTTTGCTTTCAGCTGTTCTCGTCAGCTGGGTTCCTTGTGTCGACCAATCAGCTCCCTCCAGCTACTCATGTCCAGGTGTGCCTCGTTGACTCGTCACTTTGCTTGTGTTTAGTTCCCCGGTTTTGTTCAGTCTTTGTCAGTTTGTTGTCGCTGTCGAGGGTCACTGTTGTTAGTTACAATCATCTAGTCATGTGATGTTTCATTTTATGTTGCCTTGTTTTTGCTTTGAAGTGTTGGACTTAAAGAGGTTCCGCTGTCTGGACACAAAATGTTGAGAATACTTTAGTTGGAATGTTTTTTTTTTTTTTTTTTAAAAGATAAATATGGCGCTAATAGGCGTTATATGTTTGCCTCTGCCTTCGTGTCAGTTAATTAGTTTCCCCGTTTTCTTTATGGCGTCGGTTCGTTGGTTTTTTGACTTTTTCGCGCATCTCATCGCTTGCAGACTGTGTCGTCAAGTCTTTTCCGGCAGCTCGCGCGGAAACAAACTTTTATGTGTGTTTACATACAGATTGGCGCTATGACACCATAAATCACTTTTTTCCTCCATTTTTTTTGTTTTTCCTGCATCATAATGACAGCGCCATATGGCATCGCCCATTTCCCTACCTCAACCACCCATCCCATAACGTGATGTATGCTTATTTGATTACAGGCCACCTCTCACACATTTATCATAACAGGAGCAGCTACTTATGAATGATGCAGTGAGAGAACGAAATGTTGCCACTTTCCTTACAATGTGTGGGCGCCTTAACAAAACGTAATATAAATGCATAAGATAATGCGAGTGCGGGGGAGAAAGTAATCACAATGCCATGTGTGCGACACGGGGGAGATGTTTGGGCTCTAAAAGATGATGTTACGTGCCTCGAAAAGTCTCCGATCATCAACGTCAAACCAGGCCCCAAAAACAGCCGTGCTCGCAAATGCGTTGACGAATCCCTCGAAGCAGTTATTTCTAGAGACTCCCCGAAATGTCCTGTAATCATCCGTGAGAGCCAAGGAGGATGATAAGAGTGTTGGCGGAATACACCTGGCAGCTGTAACACGGAGGAAGGCCACATGCAAATCTATCGTTTAACGCCAAAAAGATTACACTGACAGCATCAACCTTTTGATGACCCCTTTTTTGGAATATTTCGTTTCTAAGAGTGTTTAGAGCATCGTTTGTGCAAGGTGCGGTGTTATGTCCACATCATGACGCCTTCAGAATATCGCCGAATGAATTCTTGTCTTGTTTTTTTGTTGGTCTCCAATATCAATGGCGCAGAATAGTTTTGAACATTTTATTGCAATTCTCAGTCTCATATCCATGTCGGTTCCTTAAACGGGGCCACAGCGTGGACAATTTTGACGATGCTTGTGTATCGTGTGGGCGCCATGTTGGTACAGTATGCATGCTGTCGGAGAGGAAAACGGGCCCATTGTTTGCGGGCGCGTTTACATGAGAGGCCCTGAAGGATTTCACATGCCAGATGCCAGCTCCCTTCAGGACACACGACTCAGAAATGTCCCTCAAACCCCCGAATCGAATCGAATCGTCGTCATCCTACTGAGTCGAACCAAATTTAATCTGCGCACTTTTGAATATCTTCGATCTAGTAGGCCAATCGGCCACCGCCGCCGTTCATTTTACAGCTTTTTATTGTATTTTATTTCATCGTTTTTAAGTCATTAAAACGAGCGGAGGATTACAGGGAAAACAACCAGAAGGACATGCAGGACAACTCCGAGGAGGGTTAACGTCATCAGACGTCAACTGTCATCGCGTGGATGAAGACGGCAAGGAGAGCGGACATCTGGCGGTTCAAAGGTGGCGCAGCCTTGAAGGCAACAGCTTTCCTTGCCCAAGCAGTGGAAGATGTGCAGAAGCTCCCTCCCGGCGGCTTCCCGTGGGCCTCATTAAGGACTTTCGCACGATGGGCTGGATAAAAGAAGTGGGCCATGGCTACACGCGACACAATTACTCAAACACTCACTTGCATACCGTACATATTTTTCCATGCACGCTGTGATTCAGCACGAACAGGACGATAGCAGCAGGATATTTTCTTGTTGTTTTGAATTTCCAAATTATACAACCTGAGGGTTGTTCTATCATGGTCTCTGTTTATGTTGACATTGTTGTGAATAGATTTTTTTGTTCATGTTTTGCCTGTGTCATTTTTTTTTTCCATATCATGTTCCACTGATGAGGTTTTTGCTTTCAGCTGTTCTCGTCAGCTGGGTTCCTTGTGTCGACCAATCAGCTCCCTCCAGCTACTCATGTCCAGGTGTGCCTCGTTGACTCGTCACTTTGCTTGTGTTTAGTTCCCCGGTTTTGTTCAGTCTTTGTCAGTTTGTTGTCGCTGTCAAGGGTCACTGTTGTTAGTTACAATCATCTAGTCATGTGATGTTTCATTTTATGTTGCCTTGTTTTTGCTTTGAAGTGTTGGACTTAAAGAGGTTCCGCTGTCTGGACACAAAATGTTGAGAATACTTTAGTTGGAATGTTTTTGTTTTTTTTTAAAAGATAAATATGGCGCTAATAGGCGTTATATGTTTGCCTCTGCCTTCGTGTCAGTTAATTAGTTTCCCCGTTTTCTTTATGGCGTCGGTTCGTTGGTTTTTTGACTTTTTCGTGCATCTCATCGCTTGCAGACTGTCTCGTCAAGTCTTTTCCGGCAGCTCGCGCGGAAACAAACTTTTATGTGTGTTTACATACAGATTGGCGCTATGACACCATAAATCACTTTTTTCCTCCATTTTTTTTGTTTTTCCTGCATCATAATGACAGCGCCATATGGCATCGCCCATTTCCCTACCTCAACCACCCATCCCATAACGTGATGTATGCTTATTTGATTACAGGCCACCTCTCACGCATTTATCATAACAGGAGCAGCTACTTATGAATGATGCAGTGAGAGAACGAAATGTTGCCACTTTCCTTACAATGTGTGGGCGCCTTAACAAAACGTAATATAAATGCATAAGATAATGCGAGTGCGGGGGAGAAAGTAATCACAATGCCATGTGTGCGACACGGGGGAGATGTTTGGGCTCTAAAAGATGATGTTACGTGCCTCGAAAAGTCTCCGATCATCAACGTCAAACCAGGCCCCAAAAACAGCCGTGCTCGCAAATGCGTTGACGAATCCCTCGAAGCAGTTATTTCTAGAGACTCCCCGAAATGTCCTGTAATCATCCGTGAGAGCCAAGGAGGATGATAAGAGTGTTGGCGGAATACACCTGGCAGCTGTAACACGGAGGAAGGCCACATGCAAATCTATCGTTTAACGCCAAAAAGATTACACTGACAGCATCAACCTTTTGATGACCCCTTTTTTGGAATATTTCGTTTCTAAGAGTGTTTAGAGCATCGTTTGTGCAAGGTGCGGTGTTATGTCCACATCATGACGCCTTCAGAATATCGCCGAATGAATTCTTGTCTTGTTTTTTTGTTGGTCTCCAATATCAATGGCGCAGAATAGTTTTGAACATTTTATTGCAATTCTCAGTCTCATATCCATGTCGGTTCCTTAAACGGGGCCACAGCGTGGACAATTTTGACGATGCTTGTGTATCGTGTGGGCGCCATGTTGGTACAGTATGCATGCTGTCGGAGAGGAAAACGGGCCCATTGTTTGCGGGCGCGTTTACATGAGAGGCCCTGAAGGATTTCACATGCCAGATGCCAGCTCCCTTCAGGACACACGACTCAGAAATGTCCCTCAAACCCCC
>NW_017805039.1:1839653-1875120 GCF_001891065.2 Hippocampus comes
GGGGCCACCACGACGACCACATTAGGTCCCTCGGAAGACAATGATGACGGCAGACGTCGTATAATTACGTTTGTTGTTCTGCC
Source organism: Hippocampus comes (assembly GCF_001891065.2). Taxonomy (NCBI): domain Eukaryota; kingdom Metazoa; phylum Chordata; class Actinopteri; order Syngnathiformes; family Syngnathidae; genus Hippocampus; species Hippocampus comes. The sequence goes on from NW_017805039.1 coordinate 1,839,737, forward strand.
ACTGCGGAGAACATGCGATTATCGGATGTTGGAGCGAGAGCGAGATCCAATTCCTTCCGTTGTTATCCCAATGAGGGAAAGATGTGGACGCCGTCAACGAAAGATGGGGCCACCTCTTGTCGCAAGTTGAAATGTCGAGGCAAAGTCACTAAGCTTTTCAGCTACCGCCACAGAGTTGTTTTTGTGCATCCTTGTGGCGCTTCAGTCATGCGAGACCGCGCAGAAATTCCACACGTGTTTCCTGAAGAAGTGGTTGATGTTGATGGCTAACCATGTGGACTCGCAACACAGTTGGTGAAACCGGCTTGGGGCAAATGTCATGCGGTCATCAACGAGCGAGGTCACGTTGAGGTTTCTTAAATTGCAAGATGACCACTAGATGTCAGCACTCATCCTTCACACTGTTCTTTTTTAAGTCCCGGGTTCAAGCATCTCGGCTTGTTATAACTGAAAGGCAGGAATTTGGAGTCTTAAAACTGCTGACAAAATTTGGCCTGTAGCCTCATGTGACTAATCTCTCCCTCAAGTCCCCGAGCAAAGCGACAGACATCACGTATGTTCACGAGACATGCACTTTATGGAATGTACACAGCAAAAAACATTCTGTGGCTGAACCGCCCGTCACCCAATGCATGCGTAATAGTCTTGGTCCAATTCTAAATGTTATTGGTTTTGGAATGTGCAATGAATTACAAATCTAAAATGGTGGTAAGCTTAGCCGTGAAGCAGAAATGTTGCTTATTTGTGAATCTTCTCAGCCGCCTGAGGCCCGCCAACCGCTGAAAGGCAGCTCCTGTCTTCATTCTTCTTTTGTCACAGCGTCCATCCACTTCCTCCTTTTTTACCTTGCTTAGGTGGATATTCCGCAATAATTTCAGCAAAGCTCCTGAAGCGTGAGGCTGCAGGGGGTTCCCCCCACCCCACCCCTCCCAGTGCACAGCAAATGATTGACACCGTATTAGTGTCTTTGGTTGATTTTATTTTTCACAGTTAATTTTCCTTTCTAACCTACTTTTAGGTTAATACGGACAATTTGAACAATTAACAAACACTGATACATTTTTGAACCCTCATCTCCCTTTTTGTCAGTAATTCCTAACCGCTGTGCCTGCTGGGGAAGCGATCCAATTTCACTTCATTGGCCCAAAAACAATTTATTTTATGGCAAATGACATATCATTGTCCATCTATCGATGCCAGCGACTTAGACTGACAGGGAGAATAATTGAATGCTCTTTCACTAGATTGCAGAAGGTACAATTAACCTGCATAGTCACCTGGAAACACTTGGAAAAATCCGATTTGGGCTTGGCCGACGTATTTCCAATTTTTTTTGTGCTCAGCCTTGTCCCAGCTGCACCTGTAAGGCCACAATGTGAACACAAGCACGAGACCAAATCCACCATGTGCCTGAACGCGTTTCGAAATTGCACTTGGGAAAAACACTTTGCCGCCGTCGTCGTCGCCGAAGGCCCTGCTGTCGTTTGACAACAGGGGGGCTTCAACTCCTGATTTTTATTAGGAACTCAAGTGCATTGCCAGTCATTTGGATGTGATGGCCCGATAGTGATGCCATTTTTGTCTTTTTATAGGACTTGCAGTTGGAGTACGGTCACGAGTCGCCCTGTCTGCTCGGAGGAAACAAGTAAGTCCTCCTGTCTTTGTGGCTTTCGTTGCCTTTGTGCCTCATTGTTCCCTCTTAGCATTCCTACTTGTATCGTCTTGGGATTTATTTCATTTGCAACTACAGGGCGCTTTGTATACATATTTACCGTCTCACAAGAGGACGGATGACTGTCACGCAGTCTCGCCAAGACGAAGCGGGATTGAATGACTTCAAATGTTTACTTTCCTGCTTGTTGCCTGCTACTAATAACGCCCTCGCGACTTGTTCCTCTCCAAACAGGAGTCTTCTGAAATCGGTGGAGGAGGAGCTGCAGCAGAGGTGAGTCTGATCTCCTCCTCCACTCCCGCGTGCGTCTTGACTAGGCACCTTTTTGATTTTTTTAATTTATTTTTTGTTGTTGCTGTCAGCCTATCATCGTTAACCAGCGATTAATCGGGTCTGATCACGCGCCATTAACAACTCCTCGCTGTTCACGGCCTGTCAGCGTTTTGCACTCTGCTGGGTTTTCGCTTGGCTCTTTTACCGTCACCCGAGTTGAAAGGTTGCGCTTATTCACCACTTTCCCGCAGAGCATGGCTTCCCACACACCGATACTCACACTCCACATATGCGCACGTTTGTCGTTGTTAATTCAAAGACTGCAGCGGGCGTCTTAAGCGATGACACTGGCAAATCTGCGGGGATTCTTCTTGCCTTGTTTTTTCCAAACGGCAATCTGTCGCTACATGTGCATTCTTGATTCTGTCAGTCATCACGAGTGCACCATTCATGTTAATAATTTGGTGATTTCAGCCCTTAAATGCAAGATGGAAAGAATTCAAGTTGGTCTATGAGGAATGGAACTCTTTTATTTCATGATACTTCAGGAAATTAGGCTCTTTGATTGTTGAGTTTGTAAGAAGTCGTTTGAAGGGTTGGCGGTTTGTGGTCAAAGCTTCACACAGCTCTAATCCCCCCCGCCCCCCCACCCTTTGACCTCTCTTCCTCATCTTCCACTTCCTCCTCTTCCCGTTGTCATCTCCGACCACCTTTTTGCTTGCGTCCTTTCTCCCTTCATCTTTCCCACCTCGAATCCCCGAAATCTCCCCTCCCCTTCCTATCTCCACCTCCGCTCCCAGGGGCCATGTGGCACACTTAGGGGATGATGAGGATGAGGAGGATGATGGTGCAGATGATGATGAAACTCACACTCAGTAAGTTCCCCAGTCATAGAACGGGAAGCCTCTCCGTCCTCGTTTCCCTCCCTTGCCCGCATCAAAACGAGGATGAGGAGCGGAGGGAGGAGGAGGAAGGCTTCCTGTTTGGCGCGACTGTTTCATCTGCGCATCTTGATGCAGCACACCGCACCATCACGCAACCTATGCCACCTGTGTTTGTGTGTGTGTGTGTGCGTGCGTGCATGCGCGCGCGCGCATCTTGGCAGCTTTTCATCTTTCCATAGATTGCCCTAACCCTAAAACTCACCTGGAAGCCAGCATTTTTGCATGTTTTTGCTGCTATTTATTTTTTTTTAAATATTAACAACCCTAACAGGATGTTCCTATAACACACTCAAGATAAGCGCAAGTGGTGACTGGGTTCCAGTTTAGGGTCAGAGTGTAGCTTTGGTGTCAAAGTGATCTTTGACGCTTCTTTGTTCGCCTTTTGTACCCACCGCCATCTCTCTGTGCTTCCTCGTGTGTGTGCGCATACATGCCAATACTGCTCGCCGCATCTTTGATCAGGTATTCGCTGACATGCGTTCTCATCCCTTCCTTTGCAAAAGCCAAGGTGGAAAGGCTTTTGTTGTTCTGTGCTTTGCTTGATGCGTTTCCCCCCCCCACCCCTACAAAGCTGGATAATCACCAATTCATGTGGCGTTTTTTTGTTTTGTTTTTTTACTTCGGGACCTGGATTTGGCACCTCTAGAAATAAGCAGCTAACCAACTTACATATTTGTGTCATTTCACACTTCCTGTGCGGGCATGCACTACGGAGACCTAATTATTTGTAATAAAAAATTCACTTTTCAATAATATGTCCCCTTTAATTGATTTTACATCCGAAACAATAGTTGTCGTAACGTTAACTTAAAATGTGACGCACTGTCCTGTGGTGCAAAGTCAGTGTCACTCTCTCTTCACCTTTTCTCACCGTATAGTAAGATGAACACTATCCTGAGACCAAAGGTCCCGCCCCCGCTTCCGCCCAAGGTAGGTGTCAGACCTGTAGTAAAAAAAAAAATGTTTTTTTCTTCAGTGAAACAATTAAGTCTAATAATAGAGGGGCAAAGTTGGGGGAAAAAAATCTCAATCCGACCCTTTTTGTCTCCGCTCCCCAAGCCCAAGTCCATCAGCTCGCCCCAGCCCAAACAGGACGACAGCCAATCGCACAGCGAGGACGACAGCGGCGGCGGCGGCGGGACCATCAAGCGCTGTCCAGCCCCGCAGACGGCCAGCCCCGCCAAGCCCGCCTCCAACGTGCCCCCGCGGCCGCCGCCCCCGAGGCTGCCGCCGCACCGCCGGAGCAGCCTAGGTAACGAGACCGCAAACGAGCGCTTGGACGCAGACACCTGCGCCCCGGAGGACGATGGGAGCTTTAGGCATTTCTGGGAGTGGCTCCACACGCCTCACACAGAGGAGGAGCTGGAGGAGGCGTGGGAGGTGCTGAAGGAGGTGAAAGAGGAGCAGGAAAAAGAGAATGAGGATGAGAGTAAGAGTCCGTAGTTTGATCGAATCCTTTTGCCCCACCCCCCTCCAGTTGTCCTCTCCGACTGATTTATCTGTCCCATGAGTCTATTAATAGCAGTCCTTTTAATGTCTCCTGGACTGTGTTCGGAATCACTCCCGATCCACTACGTTGTGCCTTACGAAATGAGTTTGCCATCTTGTCGTGCTGTCCGAATGTGTCGCGAGTAGGAATGGAAAAAAAACAAAAGACGAAAATATGCCCACTAATTCAATTCCCCGGAATCGTGGTTTGCATGACGATTCCACCAACTCGGCTGCTGGTCAGGCCGCTTAAAGCGCATCTTGTCTGGCGCTCTGATATTTTCTAAGCGATGCAAAAAGTGCATTCTACTTTTTGTTCTCTTGAGATAATTGGAGAAGTTTGTCAGTCACTTAACTTTTGTAGTTATCCTAAAAGTGCATTGCATATTATAAATTCTGATCTTCTGTCCATCACACAATAAGAATCAATAAGACAATCAATCAGGGATCAGATGAGTAAGTGGTAGCAATAATGGAATCGGGATTACAAAGGTTTCTTTTGTCAAGTCTCATCTCCTGTGGGGAGTACAAATTATCACCTGCTTAAGCGCCGTCAATGTATCCCCATCGCAAATGGTAAAAGTCGCGAACACGGTACGGTCGCTTTAAAATCAATGTTTCCCCATCGTGTGTTGTGCCGAGACAGAAAAAGCAACCGTCACATGCAGTTGGAAACGAGAAGTACCCTCTTGGTGTAAATCGTGTACAATGCGCTCGTCTCAAAACAGTATTGAAATGAATGAATTTAAAAACAAATCATCTTAAATATAGTGATGAGGGAATGATTCCGAACACAGCCCGTGTGTCTGTAGTTCTTTTGACCCATCAGCTTTTCGCTCTGCCCTGACACTAATGACTCTCCACCTGATTGGTTGCTGCCACTCATTTAACAGCGGCCGGCGAGCCCTCCCAATGAGGATGAAGGAAGAGGAGAGAACTTGTTCTCGGAAAATAAAAGAGTAAAGATGACCGTTTCACATGGCCGCATTGATCGTGCGAGCCTGCTCCCCTCTTCCCTCCCTCCCCACCATCCCTCCACCCGCCTTGTAGTCAGTTTTCGCTCTCTATGTCGTCAGTCCCGTGAGTCCAACGATGCACGATCTCCTTCAAGCCTCACCCCAGACTGACGCTTTTTTTTTTTGTGTGTGTGTGTGTGTGGCGTATTTCTGCAGGGAACGGCCTGAGCGCCTCACACAATGGTGAGCGCAACAGTCCTGCAGACAGACAACAGTCCACGATGCCCCCTAGCGTCCCCATACGGAAGGACAAGAAGGATGTTCCGGTAATTTGTCCATCATGAGTCTCAGTAAATGATTTAAGAGCAGAAAGAAAGTCGCCTCATAAGAAAACAGAAATTCGCTATCGTCATTTTTCTTTTTAAAAAAATGTGCATTTTCCACTTTCCGTGTGTTTGTGTGTCAATTTATGTCAGATGCCAAGTAGCAACGGGCTCCCACCTACACCCAAAGTCCATGTAAGTGTTTCGGTGAACTTGCAGGTATTAAGAATTGATCTCTGAGATTATTCGTCGTTTTCAATCACACCTCCTGCGCCGGCGTTTGCAGATGGGTGCGTGTTTCTCCAAGGTGTTCAATGGCTGCCCTCTCAAGATTCACTGTGCCACCTCCTGGATCAACCCCGACACCAGAGGTAGCAAATATAGAGGAGGGGTATTTTGAATTTGAATGAAGTTAATCAATGGACTTATGACAATATAAAGGCAAAAACAAAATAGGAATATAAAAGAAGAAAAATAAAATTGACCAAAAAAAGGAGGAATGAATCATACAATTCGCACAAATTAATCGAAAGACGTAGGAGGAAGTAAAAACAAGATCCTACCTCAGTCTTGACAGTACATAAAGACAGTACAAAATGTTCATTGCAGCTCTGCTTACCTTTTTGACTTCGACATGATCGTCCCTCAGACAGCGTCCTCCGACTGTAGCTTGAAAGTGGCGTACCTTCCCCCAGGCTAGCCGCCGGCTCATGTTGTGTTTGTCCAGCTGCCGAGCTAGTTGTTGTTGTGCGTTGTTTCAGATCAATATTTGATATTTGGCGCCGAAGAGGGAATTTACACACTGAACCTGAATGAGTTGCATGAGACCACAATGGAACAGGTGAGTCATGCGCTTCCTTATTAGTATGTGGTCGATACTTTGGTGCGGAGTCACAAGTTGTACGGCATTTTGTAACAACAACAACATGCCTTGCCCCCTTGTGTCTGCGTAGCTTTTCCCTCGCCGCTGCACGTGGTTGTACGTCATGAACAATAATCTTCTGTCAGTATCCGGTAAGTCATTTCACATTTTGTCACACGGCAATTAGTGACAGCCATTAATTTGCCCTAACCAACAATTAAAGGGTGTTTCATTTGTGCCTTTGCGTGTCCAGGAAAAGCCTCCCAGCTGTACTCTCACGGCCTGCCGGGACTCTTCGACCAGGCCAGGCAGCTGCAGAAGTTACCCGTAGCCATTCCCACACACAAGCTGCCTGATAAGATGATACCCAGGTAAAGGTTCCAAATAGCATCAATTGTACAATCCAGATTTGGAATATTTGCTCCCTGTTTGAATGAACGGAAACTCAAGTCAAATCCCTTCATGGTTGAACTGTCATTCATTCCAAAATATATCGTTGCACAGCTGCTGGTTTCAATAATGCGTATAAAATAGTTTGTATGTTGCCATGTCCATGCTACAGATACGATCATCCTTTAATGATCCCCAGCAGGAGAATTTGGAATCTAATATATTCATATCATAAACTCCTCCTATTAATAGCAAAAGAGTTAAATCTTTTCATGATCGCTAAATTTGCGCATAACTTTCAGGGGAGACAATGACAAGGGCTCGCACGTTATGATAAAATACGGAACTGGACCTGACATTTCAGCGGAAAGCATGACAGCCTTCTGGTAGGAAAACATAAACGGTATTATTACAAAGTGACACAAAATAATATTTTCACATCATTGGCCAAGTGTTCAATATTTAGGGTTTCGTCTCATTTCTGGACAGGTTTTAGCTTTTTGTTCGTGTGTCTGTGAAATTGGAGGCGTGATTCCAAACCGTATGACTGCTCTCGAGTACGTCACCTCAGAGATGAACCAACGTTGTTTTGTTTGTTTGTTAGCGGGTTGCTAAATTGGATCAACCTCTTGACGTCACTAAATAATTACCGATCCAATTTAAGAAATACCGTAGTCACTTTTTAAATTGCCCTATTGTATTTTTTCCTTGAACAGGAAGTTTGCCGTTTCCACGAAAATTCCAGACACTAAAGGGTGCCAAAAATGTTGCGTGGGTGAGTATTTTTATCACCCACAAATAGGTAGCATGAATGTTTCAAATGCATCGTGGCATGAAAGGCAATTCATATTTTCAAAGTGTGCGGTGTTGTGATGATGTAAGATGATGTCACCGCCGCGAACCTCGTTGTCTCCATTATTGCTGTTTGGGTGTGCAGTGCGCAACCCGTATACAGGCCACAAGTACCTCTGTGGGGCCTTCCAGTCCCACGTCATGCTGCTGGAGTGGGTGGAATCCATGCAGAAGTTCATGCTCATCAAGGTCACGATGACATTTTCCGTGTTTTCAATCACCATTGGCTGCTCTGCGAATTCAAACTCATCTTTTTTTGGGGCCCGGGTGCGAAACAGACCATCGACTTCCCTCTGCCGTGCCCGCTGGAAGTGTTTGAGATGTTGGTGGTCCCGGAGCAGACTTACCCGCTCATCTGCGTGGCCGTCAGCAAAGGGAGCGAGCTCAACCAAGTGGTCCGCTTCGGCACGGTCAACCCCAACCCCAACGCTACCTCCTCCTGGTTCACAGAGACTGGTGAGAACGCACCCCTCTCGCATGCGTCAATTGCAACGAGCCTGCAATTAGACAGTGCCGCGGAAAGGCCACAACGACTCCAATGCCCTGAAGCACTCCACTCGACAAGTTGCAGGAAAGAATGATTAGCCAATCTGAAAAGATGGATTTATATGACGTCGGCATGCAATCCTTCTGCCGTTTTTTTGTTTTTTTGTTTTTTGTTTTTTTTCTGAATTGAATGGGTGTGTAGCACCCACCACATGGGCGGGTCGTTGAATAGCCAACCAATGTCACCATGGTGCCAAATCTTAGCATGCCTTTTGCCTAAAGCATTAAAAGGCTTTTAAGTGTTGGCTATTTGAACACAAACAGTGTGGCAAAACACATTATACCAATAATCTAACATTGCTCATATATTCTTTATGTTTTGCAAAAAGGGAGTAATGTTACTGTAGTTTCATCGTAGAAAGGGTTCTGTCAGTCGTCATCTGTACCTGTGGGTAAAAAACAAAAAAAAAAACAAAAAAAACAAAAAAAGCAAAAAAGGACGTTTCGCTTCTCTCACAGAAGCTTCGTCAGCGGTAGACAACCCTGAAGTCTCCGTGAAGACTCCGGGAAGTTGCTCTGCGCTAAAAGGCTGAGCGTGGCCTATTTGAGGACTGGGTGGGGATGGTTAGTCACGCCCCTATGGTGAAGAGGCCCATTGGTTTCTAAACTCCCTATCATTGGGTCTTGATTAGGCCTATTGTTTGGGCTAAGGCTGAATAGCTACTTTCAGTTAGCCTGATCAGCATGTCTATGTCCCTTACTGGTCAACAAGTTATTGTAAATAGGAGACAGGTTAAATCTGATACCTCCTTCACGGTTCAGAGAGGGTGAAAATTTTTTAACAAAAATCGCTTCCTTTACTCCCCTTTCAAACCATCTCTTTTCTGTTCCTAGGATTTTTACTTGTTCATCTTCAATTGTGTGGTTTGTTTCTTTTAAGTGTGCGTATACTGCACTTTTGTTATCATTGTTTTTCCATTTGTGTTGATAAAGTCTTTTCTTGAGTGTTTGTTTGGTTTCTCCAATGTAATGTTCCTTGCACTCACTTTCTTGGCAACGGATGGAATAAATCAGATTGCATTTTTGGGTGTTAGGAACCCGGTCTTTACTGACAGAACCCTTTCTACGATGGAACTTTCCTGTACGACTGAGAGCCTCCACAAGCAAGTTACTGTAGTTTATTATACTGCTCCTTGGTGGCCAAGTTTTTTTATTAGTTATGTTTTTCTAAAGTACAATATTATAGAGTGCGACCTTCCTTTAAAAAAAGGATGAGACATTTTTTTGTTAGTTTTTTTAGGGGACGCTGGAACGGATTAATGGTGTTTCCATTCATTTCATTGGGAACAGATGATTTCCAATGCGTCTAGTTTGAGTTTCATCATTTCATCACAGCCGAGCAGAATAGCACGGAGCTCATTTACCAGAAGCTCTTGTGGTGACTCAGAATCCTTCCCTTGTTCCTTCCACAAACGCACACACACACACACACACACACACACACACACACACACACGCACGCACGCACACACACAAGATCAACACAATCTGTCCACTACTGGCGCCAAGCCTCCTATGACTCGGACCAAAAAGCCTAAAATGTCACTGTGAACCTGAGTATCACGACCCTTGTGAGGATAAAGCGGATCGAAAATGGATGGATAATAAAATTAGGCTCTGTTTCAGTCTTTTTTTTGAATGTGGTTGAAGATGAATTAATTGTTCCATTCTAGTAGATGTCTTGTGTCCCGCTTGATTTTTGGTTCCGTGGTCTCCAGGTGTGTTCTTTCTCGCCACAGACACGCCTCAGACGTGCGTGATCCACGTCACTCAGCTGGAGAGGGACACCATCCTCGTCTGCCTCGACCGTGAGTCGCCTGCAGGTCTTTACGACGACTCCCAGTAAAGCAAACACTTCTCATTTCTCGTTTCTCCGAATCAGGGTGTATCAAGATCGTCAACCTCCAGGGCCGACTGAAATCCAGCAGGAAGTTGTCGGCCGAGCTCACGTTCAACTTCCAGATCGAGTCCACGGGTAAGAAAGAAATAATTGGAACGCATTCAACTCGGAAGTTGAAGTAGCACTGAACTTAAATTAAAGTCAAAGATATTCTGTGGTAGCCATTTTTGCTTTTTCTTTACAGTTTGTCTCCAGGATAGCGTGTTGGCCTTCTGGAGGCATGGCATGCAGGGGCGGAGTTTCAAGACCAACGAGGTGAGCCGGGTTTCTTTTCGCAGAACCCACATCGCTGTGTTTTTGTTTTGTTTTGTTTTTGTATGTAAATCTATTTTGTTTTTTTTTTTTGTGCATTGTGCATTGCCTCAAGATCACGCAAGAGATCTCGGACAGTACGCGTATCTTCAGACTACTGGGGTCAGACAGGTGGGCATGCGTGCGCACACACACACACACACACGCACACCCCGTGGGGCATTAACATTGTCTGATGCCTTCTCACAAAAAGACGAGATGACCACAGAGATCCCCATGACAGAGGCGTCACTGTGGCAAGGTATCCCCGACTCTCTGTTGGGACTTTTGAGGCCTGCTGACATTGAACATTTTGGACTGTTGGAGAGGAAGTGTGTGTGGGGGTTTTGTTTTTTGTGGGTAAGGGGGCGGTTCTTGCTTGATGAGAGTGAAGAGGCCAAAAGTCGACTAGTGTTGCTTTGAACAGCAATTGGAAGTCGATGAGCGGCTTTGGAAAGAAACGAAGAAAGTTTTATTTAGGTGTCTGCACACTCGCGTTTTAACGTCCTTGTTTGATGACTTCATCTTTTCTTTGGGGGTCTTCCCGTGGTGATAAATCACAGCACTTTATGCCGTGTTCATTCAAACGCGCGGGCATTTTTCAAACTTTTTGGGGGCGGGGCTTCCATGGGTCAGTGAAGCAAATAATGCGAAAATGCTTTGTTTTGCACTTGACAGCCTGCAAATGCATTTTTGTTTTTAATCCATTCTCATCTCTATGTGCATATTTGTTATTTTCAGGGTGGTGGTGCTGGAGAGTCGGCCGACCGACAACCCGACAGCCCACAGCAACCTCTACATCCTGGCGGGCCACGAAAACAGCTACTGACACACTCGCTCACGCACACACAGACACACACACATGCTAACAGACCCCCCTGCAACCCCCTTTCCACAGTGTCGGAGAGACGCCGCGGTGCGTTCAAGGGCAGATGACTTACGTAAGACACAATATCCTGCTCATGACGCCCAACCAGGAGGTCGAACCTCCCACACCACTTGTACTACTTCGTTGTACACATTGCGCTACTACTGCGGCCATCTTGCACAGACCCAGCCCCCCCTCACTCTTATTTATTGTGGCATGATGTTAATCCGCCAGCAGGACGACAACTCTCCTGGTTTTATTGTGTGTGGAGAAAAAAAAACACAAAAAAAAAAGAGGAGAAGGCTTTCGGCCACCTCCGCTTAGCAACAACAGCCACATAAGTGCTTAACTGATGTCTATTTAATTGATGTACATATAAATGTAGTATTTTTGGACAGATATGAACACTAAAACTGCTCGTGTGTAGTTAGGCGTGTGCGTAGTTGCCCGGCACAAACAAACAAACAAACAAGCAAACAGTCAGATGGCGGACAGACGAGGGGAAGTAGGCGACTCTCTTCCTGGTTCCCTGATATGTGACAAGGAAGCAGCGTGTGGACCTGTCGAGAGATGCAGATACGCTATGACGACTGGTTCATTCTACACCCACGCCCCCCCTTTTTTTTTTTTTAAACAAACATATTTCATTTTTATGCAGTTCTGATCATAAGGCTTTTTATGTTTGTTTGTTTTTTTTAATTGAACCACTGGTGTTAAACATTTGCACAGAGAAAAAGGTGTGAGAGAAATGTGATGTCATGACGCGCGAGTGTGTGTGCGTGTGTGTTATAAATGTGCGTCTGTACATACATCTGGTCCATAGCAAGCATCATGAACGTCGGTTTTCTCCTTTTTGCGTTTTAAAATGACTGAAGGGGGTTTTTTTTTGGTCACTTGATAATATTTGGATCAAATATAGACTTAAAACTAAAAGGAGCTTTTGGATAATGTTAAAACGTTCCCTCTTTGCTACAAAAACAACAAAAAAAACTGTCGGAAAATGTAAATGTAAACTGTAGTAGCAAAAGTTTCTCTTCTGAGCGGTGTGATTTGATGTCAACGCAACGCAATCATCATGCCGCATCTTTTTTGGGTGGTTTCCCCTTTTTCATGATCTCTTTAAACGGTCTCATTAGCAACTTTAACCAGAGCTCAAGCTTGCTTTTGTTTTCTGCAAGCGTTTGCCCCCCCTCATTCATTCGTTTTGAAGGCACATGACATTCATGTGGTGTAGTTTGCTTTCTGGTCTTTTTTTTTTTTTTTTTTTTTTTTTGCCCCTCTAGAAGTTCCTTCTGGTGCACGGTCATCATTTGTGAACCCCGAACGTTCCTCAACAGCTTAGCAGGAAATTGTATTGAAAATGTAACCGACTGAGTTGGAGCCGGGTGGAATATTGTCACGTTCTCTTCCATGACAGCGCATGCAGCGAGCATCCTGGTTTTTTTTTGTTTTTTTTTATTATGATGGCCTTCCCCCTCCAAGTAAACCCAGTGCTGGCCCGGCCGCCCCTGAGATTGTGTCTCCAGCCTTGCTTAAGGGACGAACGGACACCCGGCGTCACAACCGAGCGCTGAAGCGCTTGGCCAGCCGAACCTCCAAAAGTCCCAAGGTTGCCTTCCCATGATGAACATCCTGCGGGTTTTTTTTTTTTTTTTTTAAATTTTCAGTGAAAATGGAAGCAACACCCATCCTTGTCTCGTCATCGGTTGCCGGGTGACGCTCGATATGCTGTTGTGAACAAATTTCTCTTCAGTAATTGCTCTTCTTGACCTTGAGTCTGAACTCCGCCGGACACTTGTTCTTGCTCGACCTCCTCACGTGTCCATTTAAGCTGCTGTGTACGATTTGCCCGTTGTTCTCCCAATTCCGGGAGAGGAATGTGTGGTGAGTCTTTGAATTTCCGAAGCAGGGTCAATTTAGGAACCATCTGAAAATGAGAATGAAGGCAAACTTGAACGTAAACAGGCCATTCCGGTGCCCCATGTGATCGTCTGGACAAGATGGAGAAAAGGTCTCTCCTTGTTTGTATTTTGGGAAGCTGTGAAATGTCTACCAGAAGAGAACTGAATTAATTATATTGTCCAAAACGTAATCGTGACCCACCCCCCCCCCTCCACGAATGATCACGTGGATGTTAAAATGCGGAATTGACTCATTTCATGTGAAACCCACACCGTGTCAATTTAGATTCAGTCGGCCTCGTGATGGTGTGGATTTGTCAAGTCACATTTGACAATATGAATGACACATTTCCACTGAAATGTGTTTTGAATTTTACCTCCTGTTACACAAAAAAAAAAAAAAACGCCCCAATATGTTTTACTCTTACCACCCAGCATATTTAATGTGAACACTGACACAAACACACACTAAATGTCCGACTTTCATCTGTTCTGTTTTGACGCTTTTGTTTATTTTTTGCGTCACACACATATTTGTTTGTGTTTTTTCACGCTGCAATACGCACGTTATGACATGTATATAGTGTAAAATAAAAATGGGTTTGTTTTACATACTGTACAATTGCCTATAATTTTGTTTTGAGAAGTGTAACAAGATTTATGAGGATGAGAGGTTAACACATTAAAAAAAAAAAAATGCGATGCCATATTTCAAATGGTCATTTTGTTGGTTAGATTTAGGGCCCAACCGATTAATCGGTCATCATTAGCGCTTTTAAAATAGGCAAAAATCTGCAATTTTTTTTTCAACTTTCACACATTTTATTTTAGTTTTATTATAACCTGAGACAAAGATAACGACATTCAAACACGCGAACAATAAAAAGGCCTTTTTTTTCAGATTCTGTTCTGTGTTGTAAAATTAAACTACTGGTAAACTGTTGTTAAACGGCTAAATGTTCGTCCTGTAATTGCTAGGGGGGAGGGACTGAAAAGTATTTGTCATTTATTTGACATTTTTTCAAATTAATTGGCTCATTAATCACTTACCGGAATTTTGCTCTGCCCAATATCAAAACTGTCATCGGCCTCAAAAAAATCCATCTTGGTCGGCCGTGGTTTATAGTGATTCAATAATTCAATGCCGCTTGTCGCCAAGTGAGGAAATACATTTGACATTTATTTGTAATAAAATGATACTTAACATCAGCTTACTTGTAACTTTAAAGACAAAAAAAAAAACAAATCCAAATTGGCCTTAATTTCAGAAGCGCTAGCTCAGACATACAAACGTATGCGTGTCTACAATTCGATCAGCACAATATGTCGAAATTGAAGCCAAAGCGTTCACATTTGTGAATAGTCTGCAAAAATCTTGACAATGTCGCCTTGCTGTGTCGTCCACCTGCTTCTGAGTTAGGCGAATTCGCCTTCCCGTTTGAAACTCAGCTCTCAAAGAACTACGTGGAAGTGAGTTGAGAAGTTTTTCGGCTTTGTCGCCATTTTGTTGCACTTGTAAAACTTTTGCGGCAGTGTAAATTTTTCACTCTTTGTGAATTTTAGTTCTTCCACCTGTTGCGCTTTATTTCGGTGCGGTGGATAATCAAAGCGTATTGTGGTGCAGATGCAGTTTAACACGCGCTCACACCGCAGTGCCTCTGATGTCCGCTTGTTGATTTTCGTGACCTTTTTCCGCCGCCTTGTCCTTCTTGTCGTCGCCGCCCCTGTTAGAAAGCAACGGTTTCATCATCGGGCACGCCCTACTTTTTTATTGGACTAAAACAAAACACGGCGTCCCACTTCTTACTTCTTCTTAAAAAGTTTCTTGAAGGAGCTCCTAAAGCCTCCCTTGTCCTGCTTGCGGCTGCGCTCGCTGAAGGGCGTGTGGTGGTGGGTCTCCTCACCGCCCCATGGCTGCGTGGCCTGGTCCTGACAAGAGGAGCGAGCGCAAAGACGTGGGAGTAAATCTCAAGTCTTTCATCTTCCAACTTTCGCGCTAGTGCCAAAGTGACCGGAGCAAAAATTAAACCGGTCTCAATATTTTCTTTTGTCTTCTCACTGAAACTGACGTAAATTTCAGCAGGGCTACTTTCTGATTTATGAAGACACCCCCCCCCCCCCCCCCCCGTTCTACCGTGACTCTAGTGGCGAAAAAAAGTGAAATTCCTTGTCCAAATTCGGTTAAAAAAATTTTTTTTTTACATGCTGGTGTTAAGTTTGTCTGGATAAAAATGAGCATGCCACTTTGTGCTTCATGGGAAATGAGCAAACGTCATGAGTTCTTCCCAAGCCACATTTTTCCCATTTTTTAAAAATTCTGAGAAAAGAAGATAAACGAAATACACGCACCACCTTCTTCAGAATTTAACCATGACCAAAATGATTTGTGATCATTCGTGTAGCCCCAAAAAAATGTGAACCAAACTTGTGACCGTTCCATCGTAATTCCTCCGAAGCATTTTTCTCACGATTATCACCCAAATGTCCTTGTCGCATCTTTTGTGCTCAAAATTGCAACGTGGCGATTGATCATGCCCATCGGTGCGTTTACCCCCACCAAACCAAGCAGCCCGTGAAGGTCGTCGCTCGGCTTCTCGCCGTCCTTCCTGCTCCCCGGCGAGCTGTGGATCTTGCGCGAGGGTGTGGCGCAACCTCTGCTGCCCTGCCGCTCCAGCTTGGCGTGGCCGCCGTCCACCGCCGTGCTGTCCATCTGCAGGCCGTTCAGCGACTGCAAAAGACAGAAAACGCGTCGATGAGTTGCCGAGAATCTTCCGCGGCTGATCTTCTCACCTTGCTTTTTTTGCGCTGGCTGGCCTGAAGGGGGCGAGGGTGAGCGTAGTGCATCAGCACAGCCTCGTTCGGAGGTTTGCTGTACCCGTCGCCCGACGCGTCCCGGTTTGTCGGCACGTGGCGCGACGGGGTCGCGGGAGCTTTCGGACACTTGACGAAGGCGATGTCGATGGACGAGTCGGACGAGGCCGAGGAGCAGCGATCGAACGCGGACGCTTCGTGGAGGGAGCTCCTTTCCTCCTCGTAGAGGCACTCCAGCCCCGGGGGGTCCGGTGGGAGAAGGAACTCCTCCAAGGCGTCGGCCAGAGCCGAGCCCGGCTGGACCTGCCTGAATTCCGACATTCGGGAAGGCGGGTGATGCTGGAAAGAGCGCTCGGATGCTTCGGTTTCGGGAATGCTGCCCAGACCTGGAAGCCAAAAGGTTGGCGAGGTCATTCCGATTTGCATTTATTGATTTTACAGGTAACCCAAGAACCTTCCAAACCTGCGGGTTTGTGTTTGCGCAAGTCCAAGTCGTGGCCGTAGTACTGCAGCTGCGGCGGCGGCCAATCGGCATCGCGGCAGTTGGCTTCGGGCTCCTGCGCGCGATCCCGATCGTGGAAGCGATGGCCGGACTGGATCTGCTCCAGGAGACGCTGCTTGCTGTGTTTGGCCGGGTTCGTGTGCTCCCTTGTCCACGTTGAATGGACCACAAAGAACAAGCTGGTGGGTGAGTTTTTCTTTTTATTTACACAACGATTGTAGCTTGCACTTACAGCAAAGTGCTGTTGTGGGGGTAAGGAGATCCTTGAAGGCCGCCTTCCATGGTCCTCAGAAGCTGCTTCATGGACGACCTGCCGCCGGGGGAACACGCGCACACGTCGTCCGTATTTCCCTCGCTTTGTGTTTTGCCAGTGAGACGGTTGGGACCTTTTGACCTCCTGGCGGTTGTGCATCAGGAGCTCCTGGTTGCGCTGGAGGAGGTGCTGCTGCTGGCTGGAGAAGCTGCGGAACTGCTGGATGCACACCAGCAGTAGGTAGTAGTCTGGGTGCGAGGCCTCCGTCTGCCTCAGCAAGGCCTAAACACACACACACACACAGATGTATACATAAGATACATAAATATAAAAGCACTAAGTGTGGTTTTTTTTTTTGTCTGTATTGTGCTTCACCTGCAACAGCAGCAAGTATTCTGGAATCCTCTGCACCGGTTGCAGGAGCAGCGTGTGCAGGGAGGGTTTGGACTCGTCACCCATGATGTCACTCTTAGAGACAATGAGACCACCAATCACGGCAAGAGCGGGGCGTGGTCCAAGTTGGCCAATCAGTGGGAGGGGGGTATTGACGGAGGGGAGGGGGAGAAGGGGTGGGAAGGAGGGAGAGTGAGGAGGGTGAGAAGGAGGCAGAGGAGAGAGAGAGAGAGATTTTTTTTTTCAGGGTGATTTTTCTTTGTGTTGTTCGTGATTTTTTTTTTTGTGTTTTGGATTACGTGACAGAAATATGAAAATAGGCTCATAGTTTAACAGGCAGCCCAGTGGGCCAGTGGTTAGCGCATCGACCTCACAGCGCAGAGGTACCGGGTTCAGTTCCAGCTCCCGGCCTCCCTGTGTGGAGATTGCATGTTCTGCCCGGGCCTGCGTGGGTTTTCTCCGGGTACTGTGAGGTTCCTCCCACATTCCAAAAACATGCGTGGCAGGCTGATTGAACACTCCAAATTGTCCCTGTTTTTCCATTGCGGGGCCTGTGTTGTGTTTTTACCTCCAGGAAGGCGGAAGATTTGATGGCGTTGGAGGCCAGCATGGTGACCACGGCCAAGCAGTCGGGCAGCTCCTTGAGGTAGGACACGTACAAGTCCAGGAAGTCACTCTGGGGGAGGGGGAGGAAAAAAAACAGTCCACGCCCAAGTCACATACTCAGTGCACAGTGTTGGCAACTGGTTAGTTTTTGGTACAACGAGGGGGATTGTTTCACAACTGTGCTGGCATTTTTTTTTCAGGTCAGGGATTGTGATTGATTAGAAATTGAGGCGTCATGACAGCCAAATGTTTGGCTCTATTGCTCATGATGATTGTCAGCGCATGTATTGGTGACCTGGAAAAGTATATTTCATGCTCATTCCATGAAAAAAATTAATAAAAAATAATGCATCGGCAGTAGATTACGGTGTTGGACTATATTCGGTTACGCGACCTCTTTGCTGGTGAGCCTCATGAAGATATCTCCCATGATGCCTTGCCACTGGCGCCTGAGGATGCGGTCCTGCAGGGTGTGCAGCAGGTCCAGGTGTTGCTGGATCAGGAACCTCAGCGAGCTGGGAAACGGACTGTTGCCCGCCCGGGGAAGACATGACATCATCGATTTTTGTGGATTGTGGTTCCCTCGCGTTTACACTTAATTTGTGATGAACTTTTGTCAAAAGCGGTGTAAAACCCAACGCGATCGCTAGCCAAAGGAATTAAGAATTAGCCATTGTGCTTTTTGTAAACACGTGCATGGAGGTTTGAACCGCAATGACATAAATAGCTACAGTGTCTTATTAGATTTTTTTCCATTTCCTGCTTTCCATTCACTGTAAAAGTTCACTTTAGATCACGGGTGCGCACGGAGGTGTGCCCACTAATCATGAAGTTGTTTTCAGCAGCGACCCCCCCCACACACACCGTTTGTCTTTGGCAGCAAGCGCTTCCGAGCCGTTGAAGGAGATGTTGGCCTTCAGCAGCAGAGACAAGTGGGACACGTAGATCCTCTCCGACTCCAGCAGCTCCAAGGCAGCCTTCTGTCTCATACCTGCAAGAAAAGAAGAAGAAATTGCATTCTTTGTGAATTCCAGCATTTGTGCCTAATTCCATTTGAGGTGGGGAACTAAGTTTTGTTTTGTTTTTTGTTTTTTGGCGTGACTTTATTTTTTTTGTTTTATTTTTTTCTTTTTGTTTCATTTTATTGCTTGATTTTATCTTTTACTTTAATCTCATTTTTTAATTTCACTTGATGATACTCCATTTAGAATTTTTTTGCTGTTTTTTTTTTTTTCATTTTATTGTATCTAGTTTTATTTAACTGGCATTTTCGATCCTACTGGGTTTTTTTAAGCCATTTAGGATTCCGGTGTATTTAGATTTTACTAATTTCAATGAAGGCGACGCGGTGGTTGAATGCTTAGCACATCGGCCTCACAGTGCAGAGGTGCAGAGTTCAATTCCAGCTGCCCTAATTGTATTTCATTTATTATATTCTTTCATTTTGCCTTGTGTTTTATTGTTTCTTATTTTTCATCTGTTTTTTTTTATTACAATAATTTGTATAATTGTTCAAGAAATTAGAAACTATTTTCCTTTTCTCATGGTTTTTGTTATGAATCTATTTCTTGTTGTTTTTTTTGTTTTTTTGTATGTTGTTTGCATTTTGTGACAGTTGCAGTTAAGTGTCCTACAAATAAAGTTTGAGTTTATGGCAAATGAAACATGACCGCATCGATCCACAGCCATTTCCTGATCATTTTGTGTACCTCGTGGGAGTGGGATTGCGTTTTCTCACTGTTTTCATTGAGACTGTCCGGCGTTTCCGTGTCCTCTCTCCCGTTCCTGCCGTCCCCCCACACCGGACTTCTGGACGAAGAGCATCTCTGTTGCTCCGAAGTGGATGCTGGAACATATTTCATTTGATTACATTTCATGGAACATTTTCACAAAACGCCATTTAGCCGCTCACTCTGCGCGGACGCGACACTCCTCTGCGACTGCGGTGACTCGCCAAAGTAGCGCTGGATGATATTGAGCTCCGATTGGCCCGGTGCACAGAGGCGCTCGTCCTCAGATGCGCTCAGCACATCGGACTTAGAGCTCTTCCTGCTTTTGGACCAATCAGAAATACGTGTGAGTCTCTCCTTTACATGGCGAACATATTATGAGCATTACAGTTCAAGGGCTACCTATGTGGGACAGTGATGGGGGTCTCTGGCTGCAACTGTCCTTGCTGCTTGATCAGCTCCTGTTGTCTGTTGGACACGTCGTGGATGTGGAAGAACGCAGCGCTCAGCTCCTCCTGCAAATGGAAACAGGTAAAAGGGTTTTGGGTAGATGGGTTGGTGAGGAGGTGGATTTTTTGGGTTATGGAGCTTGAGCTGTGTCCTGCATGTAGGTAGAAGTTGGACGGGGTACAGCGGGGAGCGAAGTAGGTTGGCAGGTAAACAGAGTTAGGGGAGAAGTTAATGGGTTAAGAAAAAAAATTAACATTTTCGAGCCGCCTAGTCAAAGTGTGAATTTGAATCCGATTGAGATGCGGTGGTGTGACTTTAAATGATCAGTTCAGGCTAGAAAACCCTCCAACATGGCAGAGACGAAGCAATTCTGTGAAGAAGAACAGTGGGTCAAAATTCCTCCACGGCGATGTGACTCACTATTATCGGAAACGCTGGATTTCAGTTTTTGCAGCCAAGGGTGGAGCAACCCATTATTAGGTTCAGGGGGCAATTACAGGTAGGTTTGGATTTTGGATATTAAAATTGGTCTGATGAACTGAAATCTTTGTGTGTGATAAGTATGCAAGAACACAAAAATCAGGAAACGGGCAAATACTTTTTCACGGCACTGTAGATTGGAATGTGAAGCTGAGTTTGAGACATTGTACAGTGTAGGGAGAGTATGACAAGTAGGTAGGCTAAGGAAGTAGGTAGAAAGGAGTCGGGTAGGTAAGGTTTTTTGGGGGTTTTTTTTGCTAAAAACGCCTTCCGACACATGCTCGTTTTTTTGGGCTGCCAAAAACGCCTTACTATACTATGTCGTTTTTTTTCGGCAAAAAACGCCGTGCTATACATGGTCATTTTTTTCCGCTAGAAAACGCCTCACTCTACATGCTCGTTTTTTGGGGTGCCAAAAACGCCTTACTATACTATGTCGTTTTTTTTCGGCAAAAAACGCCGTGCTATACATGGTCATTTTTTTCCGCTAGAAAACGCCTCACTCTACATGCTCGTTTTTTGGGGTGCCAAAAACGCCTTACTATACTATGTCGTTTTTTTTCGGCAAAAAACGCCGTGCTATACATGGTCATTTTTTTCCGCTAGAAAACGCCTCACTCTACATGCTCGTTTTTTGGGGTGCCAAAAACGCCTTACTATACTATGTCGTTTTTTTTCGGCAAAAAACGCCGTGCTATACATGGTCATTTTTTTCCGCTAGAAAACGCCTCACTCTACATGCTCGTTTTTTGGGGTGCCAAAAACGCCTTACTATACTATGTCGTTTTTTTTCGGCAAAAAACGCCGTGCTATACATGGTCATTTTTTTCCGCTAGAAAACGCCTCACTCTACATGCTCGTTTTTTGGGGTGCCAAAAACGCCTTACTATACTATGTCGTTTTTTTTCGGCAAAAAACGCCGTGCTATACATGGTCATTTTTTTCCGCTAGAAAACGCCTCACTCTACATGCTCGTTTTTTGGGGTGCCAAAAACGCCTTACTATACTATGTCGTTTTTTTTCGGCAAAAAACGCCGTGCTATACATGGTCATTTTTTTCCGCTAGAAAACACCTCACTCTACATGCTCGTTTTTTGGGGTGCCAAAAACACCTTACTATACATGGTCGTTTTTTTTTTGGTTTTTTTTTTTTGCTAAAAACGCCTTCCGATACATACTCGTTTTGTGGGGGCTAAAAACGCCGTGCTATACATGGTCATTTTTTTCAGCTAAAAAAAGGCCTTACTCTACATGCTCATTTTTTTGGGCTCCCAAAAACGCCTTACTATACATGGTCGTTTTTTTTTTTTTGTTTTGTTTTTTTTTGCTAAAAACGCCTTCCGATACATGCTCGTTTTGTGGGGGCTAAAAACGCCGTGCTCTACATGGTCATTTTTTTCGGCTAAAAAAATGCCTTACTCTACATGCTCGTTTTTTTGGGCTCCCAAAAACGCCTTACTATACATGGTCGTTTTTATTTATTTATTTTTTTGCTCTAAACGCCTTCCGATACATGCTCGTTTTGTGGGGGCTAAAAACGCCGTGCTATACATGGTCATTTTTTTCCGCTAGAAAACGCCTCACTCTACATGCTCGTTTTTTGGGGTGCCAAAAACGCCTGAATATACATGGTCGGTTTTTTTTTTTTTTTTTTTTTCTAAAAATGCCTTCCGATAAATGATTGTTTTTTTACTATCCATGGTCGTATTTTTTTTGTTTTTTTTTTGTTTTGTTTTTTTTGTTGCTAAAAATGCCTTCCGATACATGCTCGTTTTATGGGGGCTAAAAACGCCATGCTATACATTGTCAGTTTTTTCGGCTAAAAACACCTTACTCTCCATGCTCGTTTTTTGGGGCTGCCAAAAACGCCTTACTATCCATGGTCGTATTTTTTTTGTTTTTTTTTTGTTTTGTTTTTTTTGTTGCTAAAAATGCCTTCCGATACATGCTCGTTTTATGGGGGCTAAAAACGCCATGCTATACATTGTCAGTTTTTTCGGCTAAAAACACCTTACTCTCCATGCTCGTTTTTTGGGGCTGCCAAAAACGCCTTACTATCCATGGTCGTATTTTTTTTGTTTTTTTTTTGTTTTGTTTTTTTTGTTGCTAAAAATGCCTTCCGATACATGCTCGTTTTATGGGGGCTAAAAACGCCATGCTATACATGGTCATTTTTTTTCGCTAAAAAACGCCTTACTCTACATGCTCGTTTTTTTTGGGCTGCCAAAAAAGCCTCACTACACGTGGTCGTTTTTTTTGGGGTTTTTTTTTTGCTAAAAACGCCTTCCGATACATGCTCGTTTTTTTGGGCTGCCAAAAACGCCTTACTATACATGGTCATTTTTATTTATTTATTTTTTTGCTCTAAACGCCTTCCGATACATGCTCGTTTTGTGGGGGCTAAAAACGCCGTGCTATACATGGTCATTTTTTTCGGCTGAAAAACGCCTGACTCTACATTCTTGGTTTTTTGGGCTGCCAAAAACGCCTTACTGTACATGGTCGGTTTTTTTTTTTTTTGCTAAAAACGCCTTCCGATACATGCTCGATTTATGGGGGCTAAAAACGCCATGCTATACATGGTCATTTTTTTCGGCTGAAAAACGCCTGACTCTACATTCTTGGTTTTTTGGGCTGCCAAAAACGCCTTACTATACATGGTCGTATTTTTTTTGTTTTTTTTTTTTGTTGCTAAAAACGCCTTCCGATACATGCTCGATTTATGGGGGCTAAAAACGCCATGCTATACATGGTCATTTTTATTTATTTTTTTGCTAAAACCACCTTCCGATACATGCTCGATTTATGGGGGCTAAAAACGCCATGCTATACATGGTCATTTTTATTTATTTTTTTGCTAAAACCACCTTCCGATACATGCTCGATTTATGGGGGCTAAAAACGCCATGCTATACATGGTCATTTTTTCGGCTAAAACACGCCTCACTCTACATGCTCGTTTTTTTGGGCTGCCAAAAACGCCTTACTGTACATGGTCGATTTTATTTATTTTTTTGCTAAAAACACCTTCCGATACATGCTCGTTTTGTGGGGGGTAAAAACGCCATGCTATACATGGTCATTTTTTTCGGCTAAAAAACGCCTCACTCTACATGCTCGTTTTTTTGGGCTGCCAAAAACGCCTTACTATACATGGTCGGTTTTTTTTTTTTTTTTGCTAAAAATGCCTTCCGATACATGATCGTTTTATGGGGGCTAAAAACGCCATGCTATACATTGTCAGTTTTTTCGGCTAAAAACACCTTACTCTCCATGCTCGTTTTTTGGGGCTGCCAAAAACGCCTTACTATCCATGGTCGTATTTTTTTTGTTTTTTTTTTGTTTTGTTTTTTTTGTTGCTAAAAATGCCTTCCGATACATGCTCGTTTTATGGGGGCTAAAAACGCCATGCTATACATGGTCATTTTTTTTCGCTAAAAAACGCCTCACTCTACATGCTCGTTTTTTTTGGGCTGCCAAAAACGCCTTACTATACATCGTCGTTTTTTTTTTTTTTTTTGTTGTTTTTTTTTTTTTTTGCTCTAAACGCCTTCCAATACATGCTAGCTTTGTGGGGGCTAAAAACGCAGTGCTATACGTGGTCATTTTTTTTCGGCTGAAAAACACCTTACTCTACATGCTCGTTTTTTTTGGGCTGCCAAAAAAGCCTCACTACACGTGGTCGTTTTTTTTGGGGTTTTTTTTTTGCTAAAAACGCCTTCCGATACATGCTCGTTTTTTTGGGGGCTAAAAACGCCGTGCTATACATGGTCATTTTTTTCGGCTAAAAACGCCTTACTCTCCATGGTCAGTCGGTAGGACCTCGATTTTGGCAGGTAGATAGGAATGATGGAGGTTGGTACAGTTAGTGTTCCGTATCAGGAGCTCTGTAAAATGTGTAGGAGTTTGTGTTTGGTAGGTGACCGAGCACAACACACACCTCAGTGTGTGTAGATAAACAAATAGTGTCATCCATAAATCGTCCTTGTGTGAGTCCCGATGAATGGCTACCTCTTAATGTCTAAAATAGCCGCCTTCCTGTCTAATATATTACATTACTCTGCTGCCTCCATTCAGTCAGATGTTCCTCATTAGGCTACTGATGCTTTTCCACATCCATCGAGAACACACTCATCGTGCATGTGTGTGTGTATGTGCATTGGATGAGGAAGGTTCACTTCATGGTGTGATCAGCACCTTGAAAGTGTTGAGCGTGTTCTTAAGACCCATAATCTTATCATCCACGTCGCTCTGGTGAGCCTGCAGGCTCTCTTCCAGCCGCCGGTCCTTCTTGTGCAGCTCGCACAATTCCACCAGGCAATCGCGGAGCCCCTCGCGCAGCTCCGCCACCAGGCCTTGAAGCTGCGTGGTTAGAACATCATTGATTGTTTATATTTTAGATTTGATGGACGGATGCATGGCGTATTTGCTTTTATTTGAAAGGTTTAGAAAAGGCGAGAGATGTTTGGTGGAAATGAAATGACACAAACCGTTAAGATGTGAATTCAGAGATTTGTTTCTACATTTGTTGTACATGTTTGAAGAGTAATTGCTCTAAAGACTGAGAACTATGTAGTACGCAATTATGCCACGTTGATCCCTTTTTCACCATTTTAGTTTTCTTGATTTTTTTTTTTTGGGGGGGGGGGGTCTTTACTAAAACGACCCCGCACAAAGCACTAATATCGAGCGAATATACGAACTTGAGTGCCTTTGTTCACATCAGCAGTTTTCTACGAGCTGTGCCCTCCAACCCCCTCCCCCCAAAAAATTCAATCTATGGTTTGCTGGCGTGGCCACTTCAGAGCGCCATGTTGTTGGCAGTGAGTTAGCACACGTCACGTAGTTATACTTCACGTCAGGTAGAAGACTTATTTGCGAGATATAGAATTGGGGATTTTCATTCAAAGAAATATTTGAAATCAGTCTGTGAGTAATGTATGAATGAAAATACTGTAATATACAAGATTCACCTTTTGAAAGGGATTCCTGAAACGTCAGAGCCTTCGGGTGCAGCAGACACCAAATGGAGAGTGGGGTTTAAAAAAAAATAAAATAAAACGCATGCCTCCCGCCTGATGCCTTTCACATGACCCGCACGCAGAGATGGAAAGATGGAGGACAGAAAGAGCGAGCGAGAGACAGAAAGTGTCCTTGCCTTGAGGTGATTCACTTATCCTGGGAAATGTGAACATGCGTATGGAACTTGATGTTTTCTGATCACTATGACGTCAAAATGCCGGCGTCGTGTTGACTGGCACTGTTAACAGTGTTCATTATTGTAGATTTTCACTCGTGTACAACTGCGCCACGTTAAAACTGTTTTCATTTTCGTGTTGAGGGCATGATGGAAACTCAGGCCTGAAGTCTCCCT
This sequence comes from Hippocampus comes, assembly GCF_001891065.2. NCBI lineage: Eukaryota > Metazoa > Chordata > Actinopteri > Syngnathiformes > Syngnathidae > Hippocampus > Hippocampus comes. Next base: position 1,865,602 of record NW_017805039.1, read on the forward strand.
GCTGCTTGATTAATTAAGTAAATTGTTTTCATGTTAAACTGGTGTATATGATTAGAATTCTGGTTGGGGGTTGACAGCATAAAACTTTTTAACATAAAATACATGTAAATAGTTAGCGGGACAATGCTAACAATGCTTCTTACCTGCGCTACCTCCATGTGAGCATCCTGCACACTTTTATCTTCTTCTTTATCTGGACAAATAAAAGCACAATTGAGTTCCAAATACAAAAATAAATGAAAATAAACAAATGTAGAAGCCACAAAATGGCACCAAAGCACTTTTTTCCCCATTTGACAGAGCTATGGCTTAGCGAATTGAAGCTCCTCCCCTCGGCTCAATAAACACACAGCTATACCGTTCGTTAGATGGCACCAAAATATAATATTTTAATGCAGTGGTGCCTTGGAATAGCAGCACTGAACTGAACTTCACCTCAGGAAGAAATTTGGCAGATAGTGTCCAATTAAAAAAAAAATAAAAAATGTTTATTCTCAAACCAGCTAGCTTAATGCTATACACAATGCCAAACTCCAACGATGGGCTCAGGAAGCTAGCATTGATGTTGTAGTTAGAACTCTTTCACGGTATCATAATGCATGCATGCTTGGAAGTACACGCCATTCTTCTCCACACGTCATTCATACATATTCCCGAATGGAGAAAGTACCGTTTGTGCGCAATTTACGTCTCTGCGACATGCAACGTGACATTAGCCTCACAACGATCTCCATTTGTCCCATGAATGTCAAAGGTGAGCAGCGCTGTGTGAAATACACACTCAGCATTGACAACACACACAGACGACGAACCTGGCTTGAAGGCACGGCAAAGTAACTTTGCTGTCATGTGAACAGACGCACAAGAAAGGACACAGTGTTGCTACCCTGACATGCCGGAGGGCTGCTCAAAGGGCGCGAAAGGCAAATTATACTAGAAAAACAAATTTGTTACATTCCAGCAATTTACAACAACACAAAAATACACATCATATACGAGAAAATGTGACTATTGCCAAAATGTGATTGATGCCAGACTGATTTAGAACCATATTCCATTTCCTAAATAATAAAAGCCATGTATGTAGACGTGTTTATTGTTGAGTAATGCAAGGCGAACTCGTCCAAAATACAGTATCGTTCCAAGATGTGAAGCAAGTCTCGTACCACTGGCACGAGAGCAGAGCATGTGACTTTTTCATTGTTTCACCATCAAGTCAAAATTGGAATTTTAGGACATGATTTATCCACTAACACCTACTCCCTACACTTATTCGGTAATATAAGAAACTAACAAAAAATAAAATAAATCACTCCGGTGTGCATGACAACGTACATCTGCAAAACATACTGTACAACATACTGTTCTTCGATAACAATTTTGGGGGAAAATGGACAAACTTTATTCATTCTTGAAATTTCCATGAGTAACCACCCAAAATGCATAATAAAGAGTGTTGACTAATTGTCAAAACATTGTTGAGGGGATGGGGGGGAGGTTAGTGATGTGATTCTGTCCTATAATCCATGAAAAGAGTTGAAGTACTGTCTAAAAGTCATTTCTGAAGGAGAGCTTTATGAGCCCACAACTCCCATCCTAAGTATGAAAACAAATGCTTAACTTTGCATTGTTTACCCGTGGAACTTGGGAAAATGCTTTCAAGACACTGATTATAAAAAATATAAAAAAAATAAATAAATAATCATTTTATCAAGACATTTTGGATAGTAGTATGCACCTGACAGTTTTAAGAAGCCACTTTTCCGTTCCCAAGTTCTATTTACAAAATCAAGACTTTAGTAGAGAGTATGAAGTAGTTTCGCAAACTCTGCTGACATGTCAGTCAAAGACTATATAGTGATATACAGGTACTGGAGTGCAGACTCAGCTCCTCATTTAGCTTATCAGTACGGCAGTAATATTAGTAGTTCATATCACAGACTTGTGCTCTTCCTTTTTATGTTTTACTGTCTGAGCGAAGTGTAGTAAAATGACCCCCACCCCACACAAAAAAAAATCATACCTTTTTTGCGTGGTGACACATTTTCTGTGTAATCCTGACCTTCTTGTGGATCATCCTCCATATTTTAATCCTTCCAGTGCAGTCCACTCTTTGCATGCGTTGTCACCTCCTGTAAAGAACGAGAAGAACATGGAAGAAGATGCTGACGATGATGATGATTAAATCGAAGGGCCTGCATTAGCGTCCCACCCCTGCAAACAGCACGTGAGTCCTGTGATTTGTCTTGTGCACACAAACGGGTCTTTGTTTGTGCGGAGGCCGCACAGGCAGATGTTAAAGCATCAAATCTGTTCATTTTTCGGCTATTTATTGTCACGCCCAGATTAATTTTACTGTCAAACTAAACATAAAAACAAAGAGAATTGCACATTGTGTATTTAAAACAACATCAACAACTTGGCCTTAAATTCTGGTCGTGTAATGTTAGCACATAGTGGGAAACACCATCGTCTACAAAATAGCATCTATATAGTCGCATTCTAACCCTTTGAGCAATTAATATTTGAACACAAACAGTGGAGCAGCACATATAGACAGATCATATAGCAATACTCATAAGTACATTCTTCATTCTCGATAAAGAACAAATAATACTGCTGCAGCTTCCTGAAAAGCTGAGATCAGCTCCATGGACAATAGATCTGTGGGTTTGTATTAAATCATGACAGAAGGAGCACAATGAATGAATCAATCGAAGCAAAAATAATTGAATTAAAAGAACTGGATTTTAAAGTACGTTTTGGGCGTTTTGTTTCACCATCAGGTCACATCGCAACCGTTTGGTAAAGGATTCCATTTTTTGAAACCAAAAGGAAATATAAAATGCTTACTTTTTGCTGTGGTGGTTGTTTTCAGATACTTTTTGAAAAAAAGGTACTCTGGTAAAGGTAGAAGTTCTAATTCAACTGCTTTACTTCGGTAAAAGTAAAAATAGGACCATGTGAAATGTTTTGTGATTGTTTGCGTGCGTGTGCTGCATTCAAGCACGCTGACATGGTGAGAACCGCGTGGACAGAAGTATTGGGACATGAGGGCATGACGCAAGCAGGAAGTAAACACAACACTGACTTGACGCTATGACAGTTTTTGCATTAATTCTTACCTTTCCTCTCTCCTTCCTTTCCTCCCTTTCAGCCTTCCTCATTTCACTCATTCTGTGCCCTTCTCTCCTTTGTTTTTATTCCTGTCAACGTTTTGTCCTTGCCTCGATCCTTTTGTCCTCTCTTTAGTGGTCACTCCTTTCGTTACCTCCAACCTTCCCTCGATACCTCCTCATTTTCTTCCTTTTTTTACTCCATCTTTACATCTTCTTTCTTTTATCCCCGCTTTTCTTCCCTTCCTGTTTTCTTTCTTCACCCCTCCCACTTTTGATTCTCTTCCTTTCCTTCAATCTTATTTTTCCTCCATTCCTTCCTTGATTGGTTCATTCTTTCTTTCCCTCTGTCACCTTCCTCTCATTCTACCTGCTATCTCGGACTTCCTTTCCTGGTTTCCTTTTTCCACCCTCCCGTTCTTCCTTCTTAACTTCGTGCTATCCATTCTTTGGACGTCTTTCTTCGCTCCCTTCCATTTTCCTTTCTTCCGTCCTTCTTCCGCTCTCATTTCTTCTCTGTGTATACCTTCCTTCCCTTCTTCCTCCTTCCTTTATCGGCCATCCCGATAACCTGTCCTTTCTTTCCTCCCATTTCTTCCCGCACAGCCCTCTCCGGTCTCCGCGTTAATTCTTTCTTCTTCCCTTCTTCTTTGCTTTTCAATTTTTGAACACGTGAGGACCTCTGTCGGTCATTATTGTGTATTGCGTCTTTTACACTGTGTGTCTTCACGTCGGAGGAAGTCTGAGACAGTGTTTCCTCCGCGTTTGGAATTCCCAAGTGTATCGGAAAAAAACTGAAGGGTGAAATATGTGTTTCATGGGACATGAACTTCCTTCCTTTGGCGCTATATAAATAAAATTGGATTGAACGACGACGGCGATGATGATGATGTAACAACTCGCAGCAGCCTCTCACACGTGCTGCGCGTATTCGCCACACCACATCTGCACGCCTTGACTCCACAGGTGCAAAAAAAGGATGTGTACATGTGTGGCATGCGTGTGCATGACCACATCACATGCACACACGCACGTGAACACCTGTGCCCTGGCAAACTCATGGCGGGAGGAAAAGCAACAGTGCTGTCCGCTTCCTGTGTATAAATAAATTCAGCAGTGTTGTCCGCTTCCTGTGTTTAAAGTCACACTTCAGGCTAATTATGTCGTTGCACTGATAATTTGTTTTTGGTTCAGGATCTTCATCTACAGAAAAGTGCATGCATTTGACGAATATTTTGTTTTACTGTATATGTGTCTCCGTGCACGTGTGTGTGAATGTTGGACAGTTCGTCTTTTTATGCCACTTTTTGTCACTGAGCTTTTTTTATTGCCAAATGTTTGATTTTTTTAATGTTGTTTAAATACAGAATGTGTTTTCTCCGTCTCAGTGCGTGTGTGTCTCGTGATGTCTAAAAGACAAAAAAAAACGGCGTTACTCACGGCGTTACTCTTAATGAGCATTATTATCTTTGTAATGGCACATTTCTATTTTTTTCCTGTATGTTTTGTTTTGTGGCTAACGCGCGCACACACACACGCACACACGCGCACACACGCGCACGTCGCACACACACACGTACACCCAAACCACAAAATGTCTCTTCTCCAAAATATGAAAGATGTCAAAAACGCAAGCCCTTTGACACCTTTCAGCCCGTAACCTTTCCAGTCTTCCCTCACATGCCCACGCAACAACAACAACACACACACACACACACACACACACACACACACACACACACACACACACACACACACACAATGTCGTTGGTAAGGTGACACAAAGGACAACCAGTGAGTTCCTTCTGTGTGCCTTTAAATACAATAGCATCACTTTACACACATTTTTAACTTAAAAAAAAAGTCGTATATTTTTTGCATGGTCCTATGACAGCATGCAGATTCTTTGTCAAAATCGTGATGTTCCTGCTGACATTGTGAAGACCTTGATTCACATGTGCGTGGGGGGAAACACCATCAGCTCCTGCCCCCCCCCCAACCTTTGAATCTTTTATCTGAATATCTGCATCCTGCTGCCAAAATATCACCTGGTTGTAGGCGCGCTTGTGCGAATGCGCAATGCGCCGTCGGTGGAAATTCGCACACAAAAACACGTGAAGTTGAAAATACATGAAGAGAAAAATTGGTGAGAAAATGTCAGCAGGTTGTGTCATTGTGTCACAACACATGCTGGAGCCTTTTCGTGACATTTAGACACGCACGCGCACACACACATGCACACACAGGGCTATGTTGTTTCGACCACACAGCAGTCTTTTTTTTTTATATAAATGAATTTTTCATCACAAAAAAAAAAGCTCCTGTTATGTGACAGATTCCATCTTGTTTTTTAATTTTATATTTTTATTTTACGTGGATATTTTTTAATTATCTACGAATACATAATAAAAAGGAAAATGACTGCATTAGAAAAATAAGATGCGTGTGTGTGTGTGTGTGTGTGTGTGTGCGTGTGTGTGTGTGTGTGTGTGTGTGTGTGTGTGTGTGTGCCACTGCTGTTTAATCACAGCCAAGTGAGAACAACTGTACTAGCACACCAGTGCAAATCCTCAACAAGCGGAGAACACATGCGTGGGTGCCCCCCTCTGCCCCCCCCCCACACACACACAAGCATGTACACAAGCACTTAAATTCTTTACTGTGTGTAATTTAAACCCAAAGAAGAGACAAGGGCAGCCAGAATGTAAGATAAATTAGTATTGTGACCAATTAACAGTGAAAACAACAATTTTGTACAGTCACATTGTGACATATTGGCAAAGAGGGAGGACGACAATATTTTCAGATCCCTCCTGTTAAACGAGATCCACTTGTGATCTGAGACTGGGTCATTCGAGGACATTGACGGGGTTGTTCTTGAAGCCACTCCTTCCATATCTCGGCTGTGTGCTTAGAAACGTTGAACTGCCGAAAGATAAACCCTCAACCAGTCTGAGGTCAACACTGCTGCTGTAGGCCACGACTCACGCCCACACACTCACCCCTAGACGAACCGGCTTCTGCTCCGGTTGTCACTCAGTCGGCCATACCCCTGAAAGGCACACCTTCAACAACACACCAATACATGATATGACATTTTGCAACAATACGGCACTATTTCTCTTTATCAAAACGGGAAATTAATTTGACATATACGCCACTGTTAGAAACGTACCCAGAGGCATTCAGCTCACATGTAAATACATTCAAGTATTGTATTAACACACTTTTACAGGGAACTTACGCAACCTCTGCGTGAAAGGGGTGATTAAGGACCCGTGTGTGTTTGTGTGTGTGTCACATAGCTGTGACCTCTCACAGGATGGTGTTAGGTCTTCAGAGTCACAGCGCTATTGTGTCCCGACCTCTCAAGTTGCACCCAGTCAATATCATGAAGCACGCGCGTGCACACACACACATACACACACACCATGCACACACACACACCAACTATTAGTCCAGGTGGCTGCTATTGTCCGATGAGGAGAGTTGGGGGTAGAGGTCATGGATCACCGCATGGGAACCAATTGGCGTTCCATTAGTGGAGCATTGCATTTGGTATTAGCTCATGAAAAGGCGCACGGGCACGCACGCACACACACACACACACACACACACACAAACACACACACGCACACACACACACACACACACACACACACACAGAGGGGTCACCATACAAGTAAGTTTACACTTGTATGGTGGTGTTTACTGGCTGGTACTGTTGTCAATTTGTTCAACATGTAGCATGTAGTGTGGAGCAGTGCTAATTTAGTATATATAAACATATGTGTGTGTGTGCGCGGCACCGTGGGCGACTGGTTAGCACACCAGCCTCACAGTGCAAAGGTCCAGGGTTCAACTCTGACTCCAGCCTTCCTGTGTTGGGTTTGGATGTTCTCCCCGTGTCTGCGTGGGTTTTCTCTGGGTATTTCAGATTCCTCCCACATTCCAAAAACATGTGCAGCATGTTCATTGAACACTCTAAATTGTCCCTAGGCGTGACTGTTAGCACGAATGGTTTGTTCGTCGATGTTTGCCCTGCGATTGGGTGACAACCAGTTCAGGGTGTCGGCCGCCTACTGCCCGAAGACAGCTGGGTTAGGGTCCAGCACGCCCGAGACCCTCAAGAGGAAAAGCGGATTAGATAATGGATGGATATGCAGAATCTATAGCTAGATAGATAAATAGATATAACGCAATGTGCCCTTTACTTAATATTTTGATTAACTCATTCAGTACCAGCCATTTTCAGACCCGTATAAAAAAGAAAGCTTGGAAAAAAGAAAACCTAAGTACATGGGATTAAATGTGTGAAGTCTGAAAATACATACAAATATGTCTTTGGGAGTGAATGAGTTAAAAAAGAGGTACAATTGCAAAAGAAACAAACCTTCAGCTGCCTTACTGCACTTGGCCCATCAGGGGGCAGTGGCGACAGAGTAAAAAGCCAGTTGTGGAGTCAGGCCTGAGGCCCCGCCCACGATGCTGAATACAAATAACCCCGACGCGCAGCCGGAGACCCTAGTAGGAGAGACGACCGCCGGTCGGTGAGCACCTAGCGGAACACAGGAAGGAAACCTCACACAAAAGACATTCCGTTGGACTTGTTGATCTACTCTCACACATTGTTCAACACGGATTTGTTCAGCACAACTTTGAGGATTTATTTGGACTTTTCTCCGGGGAACTACTTCATTCGACTCACTGGTATTTTTGTCGATATTGTTGTTATTACTTCGAAATACAGATAATTTAAACAGTGTTCGACGAGCCCGTCGACATGTGTCACCACTGACATGCAAAGGTGAGTCCGAACCGGATGCGAACGGTACTTATTTTCTCATATTTATTGGCTTTTGTAACAATTACGAAGTCGCGATTGCCTCGGGGCTCGCCGGCGCGTCAGCTGTCACGCTGCGTCGCTTCAAGGCAACACATTTCCAAACATAATTGCTTAAGAACGAATTCAAATTAATCTTTATAAGCGTGTTTTTTAGAATATTTGTCCCCTCAAAGGGTCTTAATAATATAGCTTATAGGGACTTTACTGTTTCTTGATTCTTTTTTGTTTCCCTGACTTTGGGTCCCATTGAATGGTGCGTTTACGGTCTTCACTAAATACATTTGAGGCGCTATAATTAAGCAAAAACAACAACAGCGTCGATGTTTTTAATAGTGTTTTAAAGTGTCGAATCTCCACGAGTTCGCGGGGTTCACGCCCCCCCCCCCTCCCGCCCTCGTTTTTTTTTCTTTCGTGGTGTTACGTGACAGGTCGGCGCAGACTGGTTCACCTGCATGTTTTTTTTTCGGAATGGTGAGAATAATAATAACAATAAAAAACACATAGGGAGCGAACAGACTGACGCCGGTTTTCGGTGCGGTGGAGAGGAGATGCTTGTGTGGGCATTGGCCTGCTGAGGGCGCGCATGTCTCACGTGCAGACGAGGACGCGCGCACGCTACAAATAATAACAACGACATGTCGCGTCAATAAAAATAATGGTGACAATTTCAATGTTTGACATATGACTGGAACAAATCATGTTGTCACATTATTAACATTGCGCAAAGACGGTGATTAATCGGCGCAAAATTTGGCTCTATTGCCCCCCCCCCTCCCCACTCAAAAAAAAGAATAATAATGCAAAAGAATAACTTTAAAATGAGAATTAACGCGCATCCAATGTGTCGGCAACCAGGAGAGTCTTTGTGGCTGCGCGCCGAGGAAGTCGCTTTCAGTTTGGACAAACAGGAAGAGATACATTTTCCACTCCCCACGAATATATAAATACTGTCATGCCATTTACTTTTCAGCAGTTTGGTTCACGGGTAAAAGCGTGAAAACAATCACCTGAGAGAGTAATCGACTGAAAGAGTCACTGCATGGTGTGGTAGGTGAGGGTTAATAAGACAACAAAAAATTGGCTGCGATAATATTTTTCCCCTTTGACCATGTTGGGATGTGACGCATTTTGAAAGTGTGCTTCCTTTTCACACGCGAGGCTCGACAAAGTTCCACAGAAAAAAAATACTTTCAATACTTTACACCGGCGCCACTTTGGACGCCGTGGAACTTGAGGAGAAATTCTGCAGGGCGACCGGTGGGTGATACACTCAAATTCCTTTCGGTGGTAAAAAGTGTAATCCGATTGAAGACGAAAGGACACGCCGCAGCCTTTAGAGGGGGAGACGCAGGAGTCGAATGGTTCTGGCAACTCGCGTTGACGGTGCCGTCGCGTTCACCTCCGCAGATCTCACGGGGCTGCAGTGACCACAGAAGCGACCGCAGGACGTCCGCGGCCTCAGCCGAGCGAGAGCCGCAAAGAGCAGCGGGACTCCGGCGTCTGCTGGCCCGATACCGAGGGAGGCGGTGCAGGAGGATCACCCGCCGCGGTCGCGCC
>NW_017805039.1:1875472-1895136 GCF_001891065.2 Hippocampus comes
GGGGTTCACCCCCCCCCCCCCCTCCCGCCCTCGTTTTTTTTTCTTTCGTGGTGTTACGTGACAGGTCGGCGCAGACTGGTTCACCTGCATGTTTTTTTTTCGGAATGGTGAGAATAATAATAACAATAAAAAACACATAGGGAGCGAACAGACTGACGCCGGTTTTCGGTGCGGTGGAGAGGAGATGCTTGTGTGGGCATTGGCCTGCTGAGGGCGCGCATGTCTCACGTGCAGACGAGGACGCGCGCACGCTACAAATAATAACAACGACATGTCGCGTCAATAAAAATAATGGTGACAATTTCAATGTTTGACATATGACTGGAACAAATCATGTTGTCACATTATTAACATTGCGCAAAGACGGTGATTAATCGGCGCAAAATTTGGCTCTATTGCCCCCCCCCTCCCCACTCAAAAAAAAGAATAATAATGCAAAAGAATAACTTTAAAATGAGAATTAACGCGCATCCAATGTGTCGGCAACCAGGAGAGTCTTTGTGGCTGCGCGCCGAGGAAGTCGCTTTCAGTTTGGACAAACAGGAAGAGATACATTTTCCACTCCCCACGAATATATAAATACTGTCATGCCATTTACTTTTCAGCAGTTTGGTTCACGGGTAAAAGCGTGAAAACAATCACCTGAGAGAGTAATCGACTGAAAGAGTCACTGCATGGTGTGGTAGGTGAGGGTTAATAAGACAACAAAAAATTGGCTGCGATAATATTTTTCCCCTTTGACCATGTTGGGATGTGACGCATTTTGAAAGTGTGCTTCCTTTTCACACGCGAGGCTCGACAAAGTTCCACAGAAAAAAAAATACTTTCAATACTTTACACCGGCGCCACTTTGGACGCCGTGGAACTTGAGGAGAAATTCTGCAGGGCGACCGGTGGGTGATACACTCAAATTCCTTTCGGTGGTAAAAAGTGTAATCCGATTGAAGACGAAAGGACACGCCGCAGCCTTTAGAGGGGGAGACGCAGGAGTCGAATGGTTCTGGCAACTCGCGTTGACGGTGCCGTCGCGTTCACCTCCGCAGATCTCACGGGGCTGCAGTGACCACAGAAGCGACCGCAGGACGTCCGCGGCCTCAGCCGAGCGAGAGCCGCAAAGAGCAGCGGGACTCCGGCGTCTGCTGGCCCGATACCGAGGGAGGCGGTGCAGGAGGATCACCCGCAGCGGTCGCGCCGCGGTCGCAGTCCCGCCGTCGGAGCAGCGTCTCCCTGCTCCCCTCCCCGGAGCGCCGCGGCGTGTTCGAGACAAGAACCAGCTTCCACTTTCCCTACCGGCGCTCGTCGAGCGGATACTACTCCGTCGAGGGCGACTCTCTGCCGGGCTCGCCTCTCTGGCCGCGCGCCTCCGCCTCCACGCAGCCGCCCAGCCCCCAAGCCCTGACGCTGCAGCAAGAGTTGGCGTGCGACTTCGACGTGACGTCTCTCGAGAGAACCAGTGAGCGCACATGCACACGCACTCAAGCACGCGGAAAGCGAGTGTGGTCACGTGAGCAGGCTTTGCGCGTAAACAATCTCTTGTGCGATTGCAGCTGCAGCTTTGAAAGCCAATGACACACACTCTAGGAGTCTAGGTCATCAGTCTGAGGCCACTGGAAATAGGTCGTGCATTATAACATTAAGTGATTGAACCACACTAACTCGTGCAGAAGCAGCTGGTGCAAGTGGTGATATTTAAGCACAAGGTGGGTGGGTGTCAAACTAAAACATGAAACTGCAACATATGAGTCACAACAGATTCCTCTCTCGCACTTAAAAATGTGAAATCATCAACTCGCATTGTTGCCGACAAAGGACGGGGAGAGTTGACAGGAACCAGACGGACCCACATGAAAGGAAAATAAATACATAAAACAAGAAGTATCATGACAAAAGAGTCCAAAAATAACATCCATACGTTCATCCATTTTCTTATCATCTCATCCTCATGAGAGTCGCGGGCGTGCAGGAGCCTATCGCAGCTGTCTTCGGGCAGTCGGCGGGGGACACCCTGTGAACCGCCACTCGCAAGGCACACACAGACAAACAACCATTCGCGCTTACACTCACACTTAGAGACAATTTAGAGTCTGCCATTAACCTGCCACGCAAGTTATTGGACAGTGGAAGGAAACCCGAGTACCCGGAGAAAACCCACACAGGGAAAACATGCAAACTCCACACAGGAAGGCCGGAGCCAGATTCGAACCCTGCCACTCTGCACTGTGAGGCGGACATGCTAACCGGTCGTGCGCCGTGACGCCCAACAATAACATACAAATTTAAAACAATACTGCAATAATATAGCAACAGTATTGCACTCCAGAGTTTTCTTTGTCTTTTCTCACTGACATAAGATACATCTCATCGTAATAAAATAGCATCTAAGATATAAAAGCGTAAACTAATGCGAGCTACTAACGACTTCTACCAACAGGACCGGAGGAGAATGATGTTGACTTGAATGTACGTTTGTTGGAAACATTTCTACAATCCTAAACTGGGTTTTTGTTTTCTAACCTTTATTAACAACCACAAAAAAAAAATATATATATATATATATATATATATATATATATATATAATTCGATAATATGCAAATATATATATATATATGCAACGCCCCTAAGTGTGAAACTACCCTAAGTGTGAAACTACCGGTAGCTATTCGCTATCCACCTCCAGAACTGCAGTGCAACAGAATGTCCCGCAACTTACAATTTTTCGAAAATGTATAACAATCCTGAGCGAGATCTCTTTATTTTTCCTTTTCGACAGTAAAATTAGCATTTTACTGTCCGAACCTTGCTGCTATTCTTGTAATTGAGGATTTCACTGCGACTCACCAATATTGTTAAGACTCGTCCTTTTCCTCAACTCTATGTCAGTACAGGACAGATAGTAGGAGTCTAAACATGGTTCATTAAGACCCCTGGGCTTTAGCATGCTTTATATTTGTGTGTGTGGCAGTCAAAACAGTCCTGCTGGTCTTTTGTGAGGCGCAGACATGGGTCATTCAGCGCTTTTTCATTCTGCAGCATCCATCTGATAGCACTAAACACACACACACACACACACACACACACACACACACACACACACACACACACACACACACACACACACACATTAACAAAGTAAACGGCTGGGTCAGTGGGTTGTCTCAGTCACAGAGCTCATCTGTGACCTGGGTTAGGATCCATTTGAGACTTCCAAGGGCGACGACTTCCTTCCAGCAACTTGGCTCTTCCTCTGCTTGTTTTGATTTACTGAGCCGACGCTCCACTGCAGTCGTGTAATTACTGGCTGGTGCCCGTCCGTCTTCTCCCACTTTTGATGAATGGCAGCCTCCCGGCGGGATGGCGCGGGCACGGCTAATTGGCCGAGCTCTCCTGATAATATTTAGCGAGCACTTTTACGATCGCATTTGGGGTGAAGTGTTTTGCATTTACTTCCAGGAACTTGTCTCAGGAGCTCTGGACACGCAGTGGTGCGGGATATGCAGGCCGTGGCGATCGGACAAGATCTTCGACGGATCGGAGATGACTACAATGACTACATACTTAGGGTTAGTCTTCATCCCCATTGATTCTCTTTGCATCTGTAAATTAAGAAGGCAACCCCCCCGTTTATTACAGGGGATAAATTCAAGAACCCGTGAGACATAGGAAAATTAAAAAAGACAAACTGATTAAAACGCACATTTTAAAGTAGTCCTTGTTGCCTGTTCTCACTGTCATGACATGTTGACTATCGTACAACAGCCCCATTGAGAAAAGGAAAAGACTACTCTCGCTCGCACGGTTCTTCAGATGGCAACGTACGCTCGCCTCAAGATATTTATTTGTCCATTTTTACACTGTACATTTAGAGGACAAAATATTCCACCAAATCAAACCATTTTGTCTAGCCTGCTAGCTTAATGCTAACATATAATTGGAAGCTCAGTAGACGGGCAAACAAAAGTTAGCATATATGTTACTGTAATTGTAATCCTCACTGTTCAAGTATGACAACATTAAAAGTTTTTAAGAAAAGTTTTACTCTTTCCACACACTTTAAACAAATTTAAGCTTCTTAAAATAAACTTTTGAAAGAATTCCTATGGGCTGGTTGTCACTCTCATCATTTTGAAGAAACAAAAAAGGATTATTCAGTTCTCCAATCAAAACATTTCATTTCATCGCCTGAAAGTTCACTAGCTTACCGCTAACAAATAATGCGGGATCCCATAGAGAAGCTAATGGTAATTAGCATAGCTGTTACGGTAATGATAAAAACAAATGCTTTAAGCTACTTTAACACCGACGGCGTAGCAACACATACAAACGAGAGCAGATAACATAACAATACATGAAAAATGGTCCTTTAATATTTGTTTAAAATTCACAATTTTGGCTTGCAAACGCACCGTTTGGTTACACAATGACATTTTCTTACTGCAGTTAATGTGACCATAAGGTTAAGCATCATCTAGTCAAGGCTTGCCATTTTGTAAACCTGATCCAAGGCATAACGAGTGTATTTTACGCATGGCTCCCGTTTTGGTTTGGCATTATTTCTGGACATTGCATCATCGCCGCTTCTCTTCCTGGCGGCTTCGGCTCGTTTAATCTCATCAGAGTGTTCCAAAGCTCCGCTCGCGAGCCTCCTCACTTTTGAGTTTTTTTTTCTGAGATGTTGCTCTAAACCCCATCATTAGCGCAGCTTACTTCTTACTCCCCTTGGTCTTTACCGCGAGTCAATTACTGCATTTGCGTGCACCCCGCCGGGCCTTCAGAGGTTCACCTCAAAGTGGATTTTAACAATTAAACGCAGCATTTAGATGCGTTCAGATTGTTGACGACGCCGCTCTCGCTCGGCCAAGATTAAAAAGCTGCAGAGGAAGCCGGCGGGCGGCTGGAGAAGAGTGCGATAACGTGATAAGTAGCCGCCGTGACTCAACACTTATTCACATGACTGGGGAAGTCAGAAAGAGAAGAAGGTGTGTGTGTGTGTGTGTGTGTGTGTGTGTGTGTGTGTGTGTGTGTGTGTGTGTGTGTCTTAATGCAATGAGCCAATGAACTTAAGCACAGAATTGATCCGAAAGTGTGCACACGTGTTTTCTTAAAACAATGAGCCGGCCTGAGAAAAAAAAGAGGAAGGCGGAGTTTGGTTCCCTGTTCTCGTGCCAGGTGTCACTTTTCGAGCATTTTATCACGAGACGCAATTAAGTGATTGTAAAACCCTCGCATGTGGGCAAGGAGAGTCACATGGTGTACCGGAAGTGTGGCTTTTTTTTCTTTTTTAGAAAACAAACAATGCAGACAAGTGGAACTTAATAACAAGATAAAATATGCTACACCAATAACATTTCTTCTTTTGAGGAAACAAGAAATCCAAACAACTGCTGAAGTATTTTCTTTTGAGGGAAGTGTAACATCAAAAAGCTTCTTTTTTGGAAATGAACAATCCGGACAAGTTGGACTGTGTAATAGCTTCTTTTTTCGAGCAACGCAGTATAATTAAAAATAAATGTCAGCCAAAATATTTTCTTTTTCGGAAAGTGCAACACCAAATACCTCACAACTTAAGTATTTTCTTTTTGGGAAACTGCAAGATTCTTCTTTTTGGGAAACAAAACACAACAGATGAGTGTAATGTTGTGACACCAACACTTTTCTTTTTAGGGAAAGTGGAACACCAACGGTTCGTCTTCTTTTTAGGAAACAAACAACACTGATAAGTGCAACCGTAACAATTTGAGCAGTGTGGATTATTATGATCCAAAAACACCAGCCATGCTTCATCCATTGATGACAGAGCAAGAACACGACTGCTTATTATTCTAAATCCTTCCCAAAACGCGCAAATTCGCAGGGCTTCTGTTTTTGTTGTTTTTTTGTGTTCTGGGGTTGGCGGCGATCATTTTATTTTAGCTGAACTCACTCACACCAAGCGGTGCTTTGTCGGGGCTTCAAATTCTGCATCCGGGTAGCGTGACAGTACAGATTTGACACCTCGCACGAACTTCCCTTCGCTAGCCACTTGGATGACCGCACTAATTAACGCTCATTTGTGCAACACTGTAATGCAACACAAGGCTTTCCGTTCATGGGAAATTTCTGGTTTGACTTTGAACGCGTCGTCATGTGCCTCTTCTGCACATCTGCCCCGTGTGTGCTGGATTTATGCATTGTGTGTTTGTTTGCAGACATCAGTAAACGCCGTCTGGTTTCTGTGTGCGCGTGTCTGTCCGTGTGTGTGTGTGGGTGTGTCAGGGGCCGGTATCCGTGACAGTGTAGATACATTATTGCTCAGCCTTGCGGTTAAAGGGCTCTCGCTGAGTAAAGGCACAAGGTCTAATTATCCTGCCAAAACACACACACGCACACACACACACACACTCCAGCAGAGGCTATTACACACTGTGTCGTCTTTCAGTGGGAGTGCTTGCAGACAAAAATAACTCAGAGGAACATTGCGCACCCGTCGGGTGTCAACGGCTGCGCGTTGTTGGCATGTCAAAGACAAAAGTGGGGTGTCGGAGACTTAAGCATACCGTGTGTATGGATGGAGAATTGCGATCGAAAATTCCTCACGTGGGGCATATTCGACAAGAATGGATAGGACGGAACAGTGCAGTATATCATCAAATGGAGTCATTGTTCATTCTTTTGGACTCTAATACAAAAGAGGCATAAATGCTGGGAACTGTCTCGACTCAACTCAATGTTTTAATTTTTAATAAATTTGCACACAAGAAAACCTTTTTTTTTTTCCTGCTGTCATCACGGGGTGTTGTGTGTAGAATTTTCACGGGAAAAAAATGATCCCAGGCTCTAATACAGCGGTGTCAAACTCATTTTTGTCATGGGCCACATTTTAGTTACCGTTTCCCATGGAGGGCCGCTATGACTGAAACCAAATCAATGAAGGGTTTGGTTACAAGAAAATTGTTCCAATATGTCTCTTATTTATTTCATATGAGAATTTTAACTTTTGGTAGAGATTTTAGCAAGCATCACGAAAGCTGACATGTTTGATTTGCTTTCGTGGGCCACATAAAATGATGTGGTGGGCCAGATCTGGCCCCCGGGCCTTGAGTTTGACACATGTTCTCTAATATTTAAACAATGAGGAAAAAGCACTTTGAATACATTCTGGAAGCACTTTTAAGTGCCAAAGTCATTTTAAATTCCTGTCAGAATATCAGTTAAAACAATTGCAATGCGCTTGCTAAAAATAGATTTTTTCCGTTTGTTGTTGTCTGAATAGCATCTCAGTCGTACGGGTCACGCTAGCCTGTGAAGGTTTAAATTGAGGCCGCTGGATTCTTCTTGTTTGTCGAATTTGTTTTGTGTGTGTGTGTGTATGCGTTTTTCTTGTTTTGAAAATGTTCCAATATGACTAAGGCAACTATGCTATTAGGCTAACGATAACAAAGCCTGAGCCAGTTTCTCTTTTCTGTGCGCGCGCGTGCACGCCTTTTTTAAGTGTAGCCCTGTTCAAAGAGCTATTTTTGGGAGGCAGCATAGTAAGTTGCGGCGAGGGAAAACAAAATCACATGAGCTGTTTTGTAACGGCTGACTGCAATGTTTCTACCAAACAAGACGCAGATCAATAACAACAGAGTAAAGTAATCAAAAATAAAGCCGGAAATTGAACCTTTTTAGAGGTGAATGCGTTGCTTAATGTGAGTAAAGGAGGGGGGGGGGGGTAAACTACACATCACCAGTTGGGTGACCAAACTCTTGTGTTTGCCTTATCGATTTTCTGCAGTTTGCAATCATTGATCGCATCCCTCCCACGGAGACACGACAAAACGCTCCGCGATTTGAACCTCGTGAACATGTTCTATGCAATAAAAGCAGCAGATGTTAGCCATCATCCAAACTGCAGAATGATTGACAGACATTGGCTCTCCGTCCTGACGACGGGTTGCGGTCTAGCCTGTATAGATCCGATCCAAAATTCTCTGGGTGGCTGACCAATTGTTTACGATACTGTCGAAGTGAATGGACCATAAAAGTGGTGTAACCAAACAATCAAATTCCAGTCACAACATCAACCTCATTCTGATTGGCTTGACTTCATCGACACAGCGACGCGATACGATTCGCTCCCATCATCGCTCCAATTACGATACCAATCCACTCCAGTTATGATCCGATCCCATTTACCATGCGACACGAAACGAATGACACCAGTTACGATACAACACGCTCAAATGTATAATCCGATACGATTTTTCCACGCGATATCATTGACACCAATATCCACAGACTCCACTTATGATCCGATTTTTGTTCAATATAATTAACTCCAGTCAGACGCCATTTAACCAATATGATACATTTCACAACATTTGTTATGCGCCACAATGACAACAAAACAAGATTGGGCCATCGATGTCGCAACTTGATGCGAATACATCATCAATGACATTTTACGACAGATTTGTACATTTAGAGGCTCTTTGAATCCCAGTTCAAAAGTTGATGTTTGAACGATTGACTGGTGCCTTTGGGTGTCACATATTTGCAGTCAGGTCAAAGGGATGGTGTACAGGAAAAGCTGGAAAAGCCTCTTGGTCTGGCGCGTATGTGCGCAACTCGGGTCACATGCAGAATTACTAGACAATATGATTCATAACCGGGAAAACCAGTCTTTCCCCCTCACCTGTTTCCTGTCTTGGCGTGAGCGTGCTGTGTGGGCTTCAGTTTACTTTTCCACCAACCCAGCTTTGGATATGTCCCACTCTGGCTCGATCTCGTGCCACTCCGTCTCTTGTTGGTGTTATACAATCCATTCCGAAAGGCGTGAGGCCAAGACGGGACATCCTCCTGCCAACCCAAATAAACTCCAATTTCCTATGACAGTAAATAATACGTTTCAGACAGATTGCAAGAGGTTCATCTTAAAACATGTATTTAAGTCAGCTGCGGAGGCGGGACTTGAATATGGAGGCAAAGGCAAACTTCACTGTAACACAATACATGTGGCGGTCGGTTTGTTGTTGTGCTATTTGCAATGACATCACCGTCCAATGAAACGAAACGTACGTCCAATTCTTGAGTTCTTCTTTCTATCAGAACATTATAAAAAATGGTAGAATAGCTAAACCGGGTTGATAAATAGTGAACTCATCCTTTGCCATATGGCTTTGGCTAGCTGTAACGGGGTTGAGTAGATTATAGATTTACAGTGTGTTTTAGCTTTTTATTTCAATCCACAAAAATAAATTAAAGTAGATCATTACGGAATAATGTCTTAGCATACATGGAACTTGTGCAGCTAAAATTCCCTCTTCGTCTTTGGAATTGCATAAGTGACATTTGTGAGTAACTTCCCAAGTCTGCATGACTCTTGACCCACCTTTCTCGAGTCCCGGTGGTGGTTTTTCGAGAGGATTTCCCGTCTACTGCTGCAGGAGTGAGAAATGATGTGGATGCGGGCCAAAGCGAGGGGTTGTTGACTCAAGGGATAAAGAGAAGAAAGAAAGTCAGGCCAGACCAAAACACCTGCTCTGGTCACGACCAGTGCCAAGTGTGTTGAGAGGGGAGATGTGTGGTTACGTTCACCAGTGATCCGATGTGTAGAGGCGAAAGAATGTGGTTCGTTTTTTTCTTTTTTTACACAGTCTATTGATGACAGATGTTTTAATATTTAGTGAAAGATTCAGTGCAATACAAACACATTGCTGCATTGTGATATTGTTACAAACCAGAAGTTATTGTTAAGATTAGCATGTTTGAGAAGAATCAATAATAATTGTGCTGAAATCACCACAATGTATAATTAACTCGCTTTTTAATCGCAATTCTAACCTAACAACAAACTTCCTGGTTCGTGAACTAGCTCATGTAGCTAACAAACAACAACTGTTACCTAAGAAGCCAAGATTAGCATGTTGCCAGGAGAAAAAAATTATATGTTAATCATCAACACAGTGTATAATTAATTCACTTCCAGCATCAATTCTAATCTAAAATTTGGTCGAATGACAAGGCAGGCAACTAATTTAGTTAACAGGGAAGCTAAGAAGTTAAAATTAGCAAGGAGCTTCTTGCCAAAATTATCACTCAAAAACAATAATTATGCTGCGGTCAATGATATGCGTGATTCATTAGTTTTCAATCAACAATTTAGCCGCAAAATAAAAATTGGTAGCGGGAGGTGAACTGCCTAGTTTGTCCAAAAAAAACAAAAAAAAACGAATGGAGCTATGACCACCTGTTATCTATGAGGCTAAGATTAGCATGTTGGCTCCAGGGCAAAATCCAAACAAACAAACAATAAGACATCTGTTATGTTTCAAAACAAACAAGCGTCTGTTGAAAAATGAGTAAAATGAGTAATTTGGTGGTACATAGCAACCATCTCCAGGATAAACTTTATTTCTGCCATGAGGCTAACACCAGTATCCTCCGAGGAGTGACATCATCATGTGGTGCTGTTTCAGGCTCGGCTAATTGGGTCTTTCTATAGTTGTGTCCTTGAGTTTTATATGTTTTTAAGTATAGCAATGACTCTGGGATTTATTGTGTGTTATTGTGTTCATGCCGCAGAGCATTCACATGTTATTCTTTACAAAAAATTTTTTATTTATTTTTTTTTACAATGATACCGTCAATTTTGGTCAACATATTCTCCAAATTCAAGCCATCTGAGCTACTACTTGACATATTTATATAATTCCGGCACTCCGGTTTTGCTTCATCTTTCTAGCATTCACGTGAAATTTGTACAAAAATCCCATTCCCCAGTTGTGACATGAACATCTTGTGTTCATACAGAGAGGGAGGCACAGAGAGGCAGCAGCCCATCAAAACCCGCCACTGATGCTGCACATGGAACCCGCCTTCGTGATCTGCATGGGCGTCCTGGTCCTCGTGATCGTCTGGTACTTAGGCGGAGACCCCAACAGCCAACCGGTTCATCCTCAGGGTTAGCTGACGGAGGGGGGAAGGAAAAAAAAAATCTAATAAACCCAGCAGATGTAGCATCCGACAAGTCTTCTTCTTATTTCAGGAATTGGATCCTTTAAGGAACTCTAAAAACGTCCGGATTTCCACGTTCCCCCCCCCTCTCTGAGCCTTTGCCATGAAACCAAAGAGTTGTGAATTTGCACTCCCATCCAGAACACAAACAAGCCCCGCTCACAAGCCCCGCCCCCGGAAGATGACAACTGTGGAAATCCAAGCGTGCCTTGTACATTCTCCTGCTAATTCTTTTTGGTTTACTTGTTTGAGATGTACAGAAAGGTAAATGAGTCAACTCTGCAGACCCCGGGGTTGTTAAATGATGTGGGGGTCCATGAATTCCCAAGACGAAAGGCATCTTTAAAACTCCTTGTCACAGCTCAAAAGCCACGGTTTCGACGACGTTTCTCCTCGTCTCATATCTGTTTTTGTTTTTTTGTTTTTTTAACCCATGTTTAAATACATTGCACCTTCTCTTACTTGCCACGGATAAAATTTCAAATCCAGATGATAATCTCTCTATGTGCCAACAAAATACACTTGATCGGTTTTTAAGAAATTTCTTCGGCAGGCCTTCACTTTTATTTTATTTTTTTAATTCCTCAAAGCACCCTCAAGAAAGTCTGAGAGAATAAGTCGTTTTACCGCCACAACCCTTCCCTAAAATGCTCAAGAAACGACAGCGCTTTCCCCAAACATTTTAAGATGCGTACTCTCTTCAGCATGCCAACGGAGTTAGCGCATCCTGTCTCCTGTCCTAAAAAAAAGAGCCAGAAGACCTTTATTCACAGCCTTTCCCAAATGTAACTCCTAATTTCACAATATTTAAACCTTAAACATGCCAACAGAGTTGGCCCACCCCTTGGACACCCCTGAAAAAAAAGATGATAAAGCCGATATAATATGTGGAACAAACAAGGTCTTCCTTGATGTGTATATGAATATGAATTTATGAATCAAGATCTTATCTTCTATGCAAAACACGATCATCTCAAACAGAATCCGGTGTTTGTGTACACCACTCGAACCGAATCAATCCAGGCACTATTTGCCCCGTTTTGGTCCTGGACTGCTTTCTAGGGCACCGCTTTCCTTCTCCGTTCTCGGTTTCAGCCTGCGGACGTGCAGTATCATTATCATCATCTGTCAGGCATCCGTCTCCATCCGTTTATTAGCGCAGTGCTTCACAAGTCCGTGCGTGCCCGCCGGTTTTTCAAACACTCCCAGAAAGAGAGCCAATGAATGGTTAGCTAACACACCTGCTAGCCCGCTACAAATACTGATTGGTTGCCAGAGTCAGTGAATTTCCAGACGCCGTAAAAGAGCATTTTTTTATAGTTTAAGCCCCTTTCACTTGCGTTAAACACATTAAAACTTATTAAACCACGCTTAAAACATACTTTGTGAAGTCTTTGTTTGCGCATGTTCTTTCTCGCTCGGTGTCAAGTAATGGGTGACAATCGTGTGACATCACGAAGGAAGCCAAAAGAAAACTCATTGCCCGGTTCTCCAAATAAGAGGCAAAGTGTGATCGCTTCAAGTTGTCACTCACAGTTCAAGTTACTGAAAAACTGAAGCATAGGAAAAGAGAATTATACGTCGCTAGCTTAATGCTAGCATCTAATGGAAAACGACATTGACGGGTTAGCCGAAATTAGCATAGATGTTGCAGTAATTCTAATTTTTTTTTTTGTAATCTGAACTCGTAAAATATATTTTTGGGCCGCAACCCTTCCAACTCACTGGCAAACAGTCCACATAATTCCGAATGATTAATTAAGAGATTGTTGTGACACCTTCTGAGTTGCTAATCTTGCGATAATCCTTTCAAATTGTTTTTTTTTTCTATAATTCGGAAAAAAAAAATTTGTGCAACCCTCCCAAGTAATAAGCAAATGATAGACAGAATTCTTAACGATGAATTAAGCGAATGTAATGGCCTCCACGGCCCCTTGAGCCAAACCAGTCCGAAGTCACGTGTTATCCCTTGAGAAAATGTAGCACTTTTTTGATGACAATTTTAGCAGAACCCTTCAAAGTTACTAGAAAATAAACGACATTTTTTTTTTGTTATGCTCAATTAAGAGATTGTTATGCACCTTCCTGAGCCACACCCATACTAGGTCCATAGTCATGTGCTATTCTGTTTGAAACGTTACCGTTGTACTTTTAATCGGAATTCGTACAAAATACAGTTGTGCTCAACCGTTCTAAGTTACAAGCAAACAATCCACAGAATTCTTAATGAGGAATTAAGCCGTTATTATGCCCCTTTCGTAAACTACACTTGCTCAATGTAGTCTTGCGTTTAACAAAAATGTTTTCTTTATTTTTATTTTATTTTTTTTTATGCAAAAACAAAACACTTTTTTTTTTTCTACACTATCCTCCAGGCTGACCAATAAACACCACATACACTTCATTCTTTCTGGACTGTGACAGCATGTGGTGCCCTGTGAAAACTTAAGACCTCATGTCCAACTAACTAAGCTCAGGCCTACAGCAGGGAGCAAAAAAGCACAGCGACGAATTAGCCGTCTCGTGTGTATGTGTGTGACATTCAGGGCTTTGCACAATTTGCAAAACAACACAGCTGGAGTCTTTTTGTATTTTGTTTTGTATTCAAAATGTATGACTGTATTGGGGGATTGGAGACATTTCCTCAGTGGGACTGCAGATAACGAGGGGGAACTAAGTGAGCGAGTGACTCTGAATGACCCAGTGCGACTGTAGCAGCAGCACCTGTCTTATTATTATTTTATTGTTATGTTTCTTTAAACTATTAGGACACAGTGAAATTGTGATCGCTATGTCTAATTGCCTTTTGTCATTAAAGTTTTTTTCATCTTTCTACATCAAATCTTAAGGGTGAATTATTGATGTGATAAGCTCTTGTTGGTTAACGCGGCAATGCTAATATTGACATAAGTTGGAGTCCACGGGGGGTTATATTCAAACACTGCAGTATTATTAAGAGTATTCATTTTTAAGAGTATTTTTTTTATAGTAAAATAAAACAAACTCTTTGTAACAGTATTAAAAGTGCAAAAGTGCATTTTTTTATGTTAGTTTTATCATTATTCTTTTACATTGAATATTAACAAAAACAAATCAAGGGTTTTGAATCTCGTATTTTTGAGAAAAAAAATCAAGTCAATAAAAATGTTTAAAAAATTAATTTATCAATTATTTATCAATCAATAAATTTTATACATATACATATACATATAAAATATTTACTTTTTCAAGAACATTTTTGTTGAAAAGAACAAAATCATAGTGTATCTTGCAAGTTTGAGACACTATTGACGAGTGAATGTCAAAATTGCCACATGAACCTAAAAAAGAAAAAAACAGCAGGACACTCTCGGCCACTCATTAAGTATTTGTTTAAATCACTTTTGGCTCCGAGTAATAATTAACCCTTTCATGGACAGCGATTACTACAGTGGACAGCTTATCATGTTATCAGGTTACAGGGTACACGAAAGGCTGAATAAGAACAACAGTGTAAGCAAGAAATAACCTCTAAAATGTTTCCGAATATACCAAACGTACCAAAAAAAAAAGCTTTTTTTGGATCTTCTTTTATTGCATTTCATCCGCAGCGTTACTTACATTGTAAAATTCCAGTGCGTCGACAACATTGTTCATCAATTGTCATGTCAAGACAAAATGGATTGTCCAACAATTGGGTTCCTTGATACAAAGTCACCATATTGTTAAATAACGACTTATACATGTTCATTTTTTTATGTGCACAATAAGAGCTGACCAAAATGAACTCACGACAACGTCAGGCTAGCGTGTAAAACAGAAAGGAGGTTTTCTCCTTTCCGTTTCCTCATTGTGTGAGTGCGTGTGTGCACTCGTGCTCATTTGCAGGAAAGTACGGTGCCTTCCACGGTGCTTGGCAAAAACACGTGCTAAGAGAATTACGCCCTTCTTCTTCTTCTCCACACATACACACACACACACACACACACACACGCACACACACAGACTGTCATGTCAGTGCATGTGAGTCAAGGGGGGGGAGTGGGACGGTCGGGCAGTGAGGATTGCTCCATCCATCTGTAGAGAAAAGAGAAGTAGCCATTTAGCCAGCTGCTTTAAGGTAACAGCATCACTCAGGCCCAAAAGTTTCTCAGAAGAACAATTGCTCAACTTCGTTCAATTTTTTTTGATGATGCCACTTTGCTGCTGTGTAGTGATGTGATTTCAAACACAGGTCTGTATAATATCACCCCGCAAGGGTTGAATTCAGAAGGATTCAGAAAAAGCACTTTCGTCTTCAGCAATAAACTTAATAGCGAATGATTTATTTTCAATTTTCCATATGATAGAATTAGCATCGGGGGAGAGTGTGCAAAAACAATCACATTTGTCTTTTGGGTTTAACCCTGGAGAATCTACTGGGTCTAATTTGGCCCCAATAAATTCTGCTATTCAAATGCTACCCTTAAATCCCAAAGGGTCAAATTTGGCCCTTATCCTAAATTAGCATTAAAGCATTAAATATTTGGAAAAACATATATTTTGGTGTTCAGTGAACATATAGCAGTCATTTAATGTATAATTCATCATTTTCCAAAGAAGAAAAAGGGTTCTTGGGTTCTCCAGGGTTAAAATTGCCAGCATGATGAGGAGAGGTTAAAATGTCCTGTAATCTGAACAAAACATATGTCGTTGACGTTCTATCTCCTGTATTTAGTCCACGGAAGCATTAATTGTCACTAAGTGTGAAAATAGAAAACTAACAATCAGTATTAAGATCTGGTCGGCGCCGTTTGTCGTGTCGCTGTTGGGTTGTCATCCCAAAGCTCTTACTGGAAACAGGTGTTCACATGATAGTCCTCTGTCATCTTATCTGTCACACGCACGCGGGCACCTACGTAAGCGGCCATTCGCCTGAGCGTCTGCCGGTCGATCCCGCGGTCGTAACATCCGCCCGTCGTCTTTGCTTGAGTTCCCGCTGCCCGATGAGTCACATGTCCACCCACGGCCGGGCTTCCAGTCACGTCCACTCCTTTATCAGACACAAATGATAAAGGCTCATGAATGCGTGACTTTTTTTAGCCCGCCGTGAACACAAGGGAATACCTCTGCGAACAATCTATGCGCAGATATGCCTCCGGGCCCCTTCCGCGTGGAGTTTGCATGTGCGGCTTTCCTCCCCACATTCAAAACCTTGCGACTGAGCTTCATTGAAGATTCTACGTTGTCAATGGGAGTGCTTGCATTTCTGGGATTGGCTCTAGCTATAGAAACTGGATGGGTAGATTGTAGAGCTAGTTTGCAAATGCTGCAGTGTAGTTCGAGTAGCATAAAATGAGCATACTGCATTGTGAAATGAATACATAAAAAGGGAGCATTATCAAGTTCATGTCAACTTTGTTGTCAAATGTGCTACATGTGCAACATACAGCACAGATGACATTTCTTTCCTCTCAACCACAGGCGAGAAGGGAGCCGCTGCTCAGGCATTTTTTTTTTTTCCCAACTATATGGGCCGTGATTGGTTGGTGCAGGTGTCCCTAATGTTGCGTCCGCTGATGTGGAGCGTTTGCAACTCTTTGGCTCAGGGTTGCATCAGCCTGAGCCGCTCAGACGTGCAAGCTTTGCCTCGGAGTTGTTTCTCTCCTGACACCTTTGCACACCAAAGAATAAATAGAGAATTGAGGTCAAGGCTAAACTATTTACTATCACGAATAAAAGCAAACAGCCAAGAGGTTAAGTGACTCAAATGAAATCAAACTACACTGGTTATGTTTTAAAGGGGACGTATTAAGGAAGGGTGATTTTTTTTTTTTTTTTTTGCTGGCTTGTATACATAGAATTTTTTTTTTTTGGGGGGGGGTCTCCTGCTCACCCATCAAGTGTGAAATTAAACTAGCAAGTATATCTTTAGTGAGCTATCCCAAAATGTAATGAAATGAGAAAGCACTTTGGAAGATTTTATCATCATTTTAGATTTTTTTTTTTTTTTTTTTTTTTTTAGAAGGAAAAAGAATCTGGAAAAAAATGTGGGCCGGAATTGTTTGATTATTTAATTTTTTTTAAAGAAAATAATTGTATTTCTTCAAGATTTTTTTTTAAATTTCTTAATGAAAATTCTGTAATCAATCCAGACTTGTTTTTGGCGGGGGAAAGATTTTATTTTATTTTTTTCCCAGAAAATGTTTTGTTTTATTAGGTTGTTTTTTTTTTTTTTTTTTACTAGCACATTATATCAATAATAATTACTACTGTTGAGTCTGTACTCTGAAACTCAACAACAAAGCCCGTGTAAAAATTTTTTAAGGGCATTGCCTGCTTTTGACTGAGTTTTTACAGATTGCAGTTTAACAGCGGTGCTAATTCACAAAGGTAAATCATCTCCTTCTACTACATAACATCCAGCCTAATGTACGGTATACAACACAATCAATCTTTATCTACATTGCGCTTTCCCAACTATACAGTACAAAGACAACATCCAAGCTAATCTACAAACACAACATCCAATCGCTGTCACACATCTTTCAGGGTGAGTTGCACAAGCCGCGGCGCAGGTTTCACAACCAAATAGGAAAAAAAAAAAAAAAAAAGGTCTGCGTAAACACACGCACACACCTCATCGGGGGCTGCGCTCACCCGCAGCAACGCGCCCAGTTTCTGCTCACCTGATCAAAGCGAAGAGTCGAAACACCTGCGAGGCATCTTTTCGTTGAGTTATTTGCACGCCTTATGACGATCTTTGATGCATCGCATCGTGTGGCTTTGTCTTCTTCGGGTTGTTGATATGCAGTTAGAATCGCAAAACAAAACAGCTACAGACCTCCCTGTCGCCAATATCCTGCCGTATATGCCACGTGGAAAGCCAGGGATTCAAACCCAGAACTTCTAAAGAAAGCAGGAGCCCTAACCACGAGTTCACCGGGCTATGTTGTCGCAGTAGCAACGGAAACTCATAAAAGGAGGACCCCCGGCCCCGGGGGAATAACTCAAAAGACAATGCCAAACCAACTAAGTAGCATAAAGTGGAAGGTTTTAGACTTGGTGTCAAACTCAAGGCCCGGGGGCCAGATGTGGCCCGCCACATCATTTTAAGTGGCCCGTGAAAGCAAATCAAAGATGACAACTTCCATGCCAAAATCTGTACCAACATTTAAAATTTTCATATGTAATAAATCGGTGACATATTGTAAGCATTTTCTTGTTACCAAAGCCGTCATTACAGTGACTTAAAAAATAGTTGAATAAAAAAATTCTGGTATATAGTTTCAGTCATCACGGCCCTCCAAAAGAAACGGTAATGTGTCCCGCGACAAAAAATGAGTTTGACACCCCTGACTTAGACCCTGACTTAAACCCTATAAAGAATACATTTTACGATGATATTTGACAACTTTACCGACAAAAGAAGCTTGATGAGTTAATCCTACAATGAATTGTATAGAGCGCCTGACCTCATTTGGTTGCTGGCTGAGCTGGAGTCTATTCGCCTACTTTGTTGACTTTGATTTCTTATTCAGTTTTAATTTGGTCTCATCTTTTGTTATTTACTCTTTTTTTTTTTTTTTTTTTTTTTACTGGCTTTTTAAAAAATTATACATAATTTTCTTTGTTCCTTGATGTGAATTTGGCCTGATTGTATTTGAGGTTATTTCAGTTGACTGTGTTCCTTTTAATTGCATTTTATTTCAGACGTGTGAATTTAATTATCAATAAGCTGCACAACAAAACAGCCAGCTTGCAGAGACAATTAAAAAAAAATAAAAATAAAAAATGTCATCGAAACTCACATACCGACTTTGGCCACTTCATTAGGTACACCTGCACAACCCCCATGTGTGAGGTTCAATGCTCATGATTGACTGACGCTGACAAGGGAATATTCATTCAAGAAAAAAATGATGATAACCATTATTACATCACAAATTAATTGGATGATTGAATTTAATTATGAAGAATGCAAATGAGTAACCGTGACTTAAAGGAACTTGGAGGTCACGATAATGATCGACGAAACTGCACACCCATCGTTGAATAATTGAAAATTTTGCACCGCAAGCCTTAGCATGCATGAAACAAAATGGATTGGACCATAATTTTGTCGTCCGCTCAATAATTGAAAATTTTGCACCGCAAGCCTTAGCGTGCACGCCACAAAATGGATTGGACCATAATTTTGTCGTCCGCTCATTAGTGAGCTACTAGGAGCGACTATATGTCCTTCACATTTTTTTTTTTTAAATCATTGCATTGAAAATAACAAGACGCCATTAGGATAGGCCTTTCATTTTGAACTCTTGGCATTGTGGTAGGGCTCAATCATTTTCTAAAGGCACATTTTTGGATGAACACGAAAGGAAGTACATTTATCCACTTCAAATCGAGCCGTTAACTAACAAAACCGCTTTGACTTGCAGTCTTTTAAGCATTCACAATGACAGCTGCACAAAATTCTAAAAAAAAAAAAAAAAAGCAGGCGTGAACCTAAGTCCGTCAATCATAAGTTAGATTCTGACAATGATGCGAACAAATCTGCGGCTTTGTCGCATCCATTTTTCATGTTTCATGAAAACAACATGGACTGGATTTCTTAAGCGCTGAAATTATTAAGACACTATATTAATAAATGTAAAAAAATATAAACCCAGTATATGCAAAAGATAAAGTCAACCAACTGACCAAAAAAAAAAAAAAAAATATATATATATA
>NW_017805039.1:1895237-1903597 GCF_001891065.2 Hippocampus comes
TATATTTTTTTTTTTTCCTTTTATTGCTGATTGGCTGGGACAAAATCACGTGTCTGTTGATCAGCTTTGATTGATATTTTTATAATGTCATTGCTGTTATATGATATACAGTGACATTACAACACACAAAAAAGATACACACAGCAACATAATGAAACCCCCTCACCACCCCAAAACAAAAAAAAGTTAAGTTCCCAGAAATGAAAACCATCTTTAAAGTTACAGTAAGGAAGTTGTGGTTCATCCTACCGTAAGTCCAAAGCTTCGTGGCTTTCTTTTCTGCCGAAGCATCAAATCACACTGCCCAACAATTCAATTCTTTTATCTATTTATTTATTTACTGTTATTATTTCTTTTTTTTCCCCCCCCAATCAGAGATGCAAGTAAAATTCTAAATTTTTTTTTGGAGCAGGTTTTCAGAACGACATAGGTATCAATTAAGAGTGTATGGTGAAGTCCATATTGCGCAAGCTTTTATAGTTACACCCAAAAAAACAAAAATCTCTTTTTTTGGGTGTAACTATAAAAGCTTGCGCAATATGGACTTCACCATACACTCTTAATTGATACCTATGTCGTTCTGAAAACTTGCTCCAAAAACTAATCTCGAATTTTAAAATTATTTTGAAATAATCTGTGTCAAAAATACATTTAGATACGCATAAAACCATTTCAGATTACAATTTGCAAGTCTGGTTGTGGATGAGAAGTGCGAAATTGACGGGAAATTGCCTTGTAAATTTTCATTTCACCTGCTTGGTGCACCAGTCAGGACACCAACAGTGCTGAGTGCTACATAGAGTTCTATTTTTTGCATGTTATGTTTATTTTCACAAATTTATTGTCACCAGAGCATCCAATTCCTGTGGAAAAATAATAATAAAATTTAAATCTGAGAATGTTTATTTTTTCCCCCATTTACTTGATGGGGTTTTGTGAGTGGATAATTCTGGGAATAGTGGAAGATGGAAAGTCATTCCTAACATTCTGAAATTTGGTGATTCTTTTGAAGTAGAAAATAATTTGGTTGAAAAACGTGGCAAAAAAATGCCAGTGATAAAATTCATTTCAAACAATGAACAATTGTCATCCCCCCCCCCCCCCCCCCCCCCCCCCCCCAGAGAACTGCCCATGAATCACATACCATACAAGGGTGTAGTGGGCGGGGCCTGTCCTCCAGCCTTGAGTTCACCTGTCAGCCTTCCTCTTGCTCACCCAATCTGCAGTTGTGAAGACCGAGAAAAGATGAATCAGCAAAATGATCTGCCACAAGCTCAAACAGGCTCACTGACAAATGTAGAAAAAAAAAGCGCATGTGAGACAGCAAAAATGTCATCAAGTGACTCGCAGGTCCGTGTTTCCTGAACGCAACATAGCTGCTCTGCCATTGGCTATTACCAAGCATCATGTTGGTATCCCATTGGCTAAGAGGGGACTATACCGTATGCGTCATTGTATGTAGATGGATAAATAGATTGATATGTATTCATGCAAGGTCCTTGTGATTCACCCCTCGGGCCAAGAGGCGTTCCGATAGTTTTACGTAAACGGGAATCACCCAGAAAAAGTGTTCACCAGTCAGGCAATCGCTCACTATGCTGATGTCTGCCTTGGACATTTTTAAAGGATTGTTAAAAGCCGACAAAAGCAAACGTCCTTGGATCAGTTCTTTCCAAAACGCCAGGCAAAAACCACTTCTGATAGAGAACATGGACTAAAAAGGGCAAAGAACTACGAGAATGCAGTTAAAAGTGAAATGACCATTATTTTTAGTTTTTTCCTTTATTCTTTTTTTTTTTTTTTTTTTACATTATGCATAACTATCTATCATTTATTGTGCAATAATCTAATTGTAACATGCATTTGTTACATATTTTGATACATTTTATGCTTTAGGAAACATTTATGTCTGAATTTTGGGTGGGCTTGGAACGGATTAGGGCATTAACATGGAAAACGTGTCTCGACTTACAAAATTTCTTCCAGAACCAGTTAATTTCATAAGTAGAGGTGCCACTGTACTTTCATAAAAGATTGATTCAAAGCACATTTATAAGGAAGTGGCTCTTGTGTCATGAAGCTCCCGAAAAGCCATTGAGTCATAGCTGTGATTCTGCGGCGAGAAGAAATCATGTCACCCACGGCTGAACAAAATCCATATTAGGTGCTAAAAAAATAAAATAAAATATCCAGCGCCGTACTCATCACAGAAATTCAGGTACTTTCCACGCAAGCAAGTGACATCACACATCAACGCAGTCCATTTGTCAACATTTTCAGTTTACATCCATTATTTTATTCATGCGGTGAAAATTTCAGAACAGTATTTGACTTCGGCTTCTGTTATACTGATAGAGAGTGAAAACGTGCTAAAGGAAGAAAAAAAAGAGAGAAGAAAAACAAAAGGTGAGTTATTTCCATTACAGATTTCCCACAAGGTTGTTTTTACAAGCTGTCAAAATGAGCCTCCCAACCTCATTGTGTGTCTTACTGGAAACGTTTCGTGAATGCGGTGAAACGTTCGTGCCATGTGTGAGGCTTTAGCGGTCGCTGAGGTTCATTTGCTTTTCTGCTCCTGGCGCTGCCGCCCCCCCCCCCCCCACCCCCCCCCCGGGCCCGTTTTTGCCTGGGCACGTTTTTCATTTTGGTTTTGTTTCGCGCCTGCTCGCGTCTTCCCACAAGAAGCCATGTCGCCAGCCGAGCGGGTGTGGCCCGGCATGACACATTCCCGCTGGAAGATTTGGTCTCTTTTTTTTTTTTTTCGTCTGTATCCACCAAAAGATTTCAAACAGCAGATGTTTCACTTTGATGCACCGCCAGTGTTCTCTTGTACTCATTGAAAAACAAATGAGATGAAAGTACTGGTTGATTTGATGCCATCGCCATCGAATTAAAAAGAAAAAAAATAAATAAATAAAAGGATTTTCTAGAAAACACCTTTAGAAGAATTTTCGCTCATTTTTCAAGATTTAAAAAAAAAAAATCAATTCTGGGGAAAATTTCTTGAATTAAAAAAAAAGTAGTAAGCTTATATTCTTGTCACAGCTTTTGTTTTTCCAAGAAATGTTGATAGTTTAAACCAGGGATGCCCAAACTATTTTGACCATAGATCTACTTTTCGATCAACCAACCTCCCGTGATCGACCCGTTAGCACGCATGCGCGCACACACGTACACACGCATGCCATGATGAGCACCAGCCTGACGCTGAGGCATGCGACGCACTTCGGCAGCCTGTTAACGATCGTAGCTCCCGCGTACGGTTTTAAAATGCTCCCCTCGCCCCTCCAGATTCCCATTCTTTGCCCGTCCCCCTCAGTGAATTGTACGAAACAAACTCTGAATGGGAATAATGACAACGATAAAAGATTAGTGCAACAACTCTGATCACAAATTCGAAGTGAATGATCATTTTTGCTAAAAACAAAGTTCATCAGTTTGAACATTAAATATGCCGTCTTTGTCGTGTACTCAGTTCAATACGGCTTGAACATGATTTAAATAAATGCATTGTGCTTTTTTTTTTTTTTTTTAAACACAACACAATGTCCCAGCTTCATTGAAATTGGGTTTGTATTTGCCAAAGTGAAAGCAGGTTCAATGTTGCAAGTAACTGTCAACAATTGCAAGTCTGTCATGACGAGGCGGCTCCCGTTTGGTGTAATTATGCCAGCAACTGCCTCGTTTGTCACAACATCTTGTCCGCGGCATTCCGTAGATTTGTCCTGTATAAGTGTTTCTCGCAAGGAATGAAGTACAAAGGTCATAATAATCTGCCTGCATCGCATCAAAGACATTACACAACAAATCAGAGATAGAAAAAAAAAAAAACAAAAAACAAAAAAAACTGGCTGGTTCTCTCGTTGTCATCTCCAACAGGAACAAGGCCAAGTTGTCATTTCGCGCTTGTTTTTATTTGACTCACAGACGATTGAAAATGTCCAAAAGGCGCCAAAAGGCAAAGGTGAAAGGGGACTTCACAGTCAAAGAAATACTTAGTAACACTCAAACCTCAGAAAAGGAAACTAAGAAACTCTCAACGGCCCAAATATCACGTTGGCGTTCTCGTCAGTATTAACATCCAACATTGCCATCTTTGTAATTTGACGTGTTTTTAAAGCACTTTGAATTGAATGCTACGCTACAAATTCACTTGCCTTGCCTCCGAATAGTCCAGAAAAACAACAACACATAAAAGCAGTTCACACCGACCAAGATATGTTTCAAATGTTTCTTTTTTTTTTTTTTTTTTTTTAGCCTTTTAGATCTTTGTTTAACATTATACTATTATTAGTAGTAGTTGTAATAGTAGTAGTAGTAGTAGCAATAGTAGTAGTAGTAATATTATTCTCACCATCATCATCATTATCAACATCACTATAATTCAGTAGCGCAACCCTTGTTAACTGTTGAAACATTTTCTCTATTGTTTGAACAAGGCTTGGATGCACATTGGACAATTTCCTTTGTGTGTGTGTGTGTGTGTGTGTGCGTCCAACCGAGGGTGTGCTTTTGCTTTTGAGACATGCCCGGACGTATTCTCAGTCACTCAGTCAGTCAGTCAGTAAGCCAGCGGTGCACAGTGCAAAAAGGCTCGCACAACAAATAAAAGGAGGGCGGCGAGTATTATCGAGTATGCAATGTTGCAACACCACACTGTCTTAAAAAAAAAAAAAAAAAAAAAAAAACAGGGCATTTGTGTTTGTCTAAATGGTTTGTGTGTGTCCTTGCAGCCTGGAAAGTGCTTCTTATCAAAGGCTAATGATCATGATTGCAGTGAACCTGTGTGCTTTTGCGCATGGCTCCTTGGGACATTTTTGTGGGTTTACTCATGATAGACGCGCGTATGAAGCAATACTCGGGAGCTGAATTAAAATTTCTTTTTGACTAAATAGACATTTTCACCATGGTGAGCAAGCCGATACAATTTGGTGAGTTGGAATGCCCTCAAAATGGCCATTAGTTAGGCCGCTGTTGGCAAATATGTGCGATTCTCAAAATAAGAATTAAAAACACATAATGCATGCATATAAGACTATTTTGATTTAACGGTTTTTGCATTTAGTTTCTTTAGATGGAAACTGAGGAGAAAGAAAAGTTTTGAGTATGACCTTGGGACCCCAAAATTGACCAAAACTGACCCGGAAATGGCGAGCTTCGAACCAAAATGGCAGACTTGCTGCAGCTTATCGAGGCTTTTTTTTTTTTTTTTTGTGGGTCGGCTCATGATGATCACAGAGAGTAAATTTCACTTTGCAAAGTCAAACCAGGTTCAGGAGCTGCAAGGGTCAAGTTTGTCTTTGAAGGACTCCTTGAAAATTGCCAAATTGACCCTGATGAGGCTGCTTCAAAGGAAAACGGCAGACTTCCTGTTGACTTTACGACATTCCTCCTTGAGACTTGTTTGTCTGGGACTACTCATGACAGACATGTCTCCCGAAATTCCATGCCGCTAAGTGAATTTAATTTCCAGGTCAGTTTGGCAATAGGAGAAGTATGTCCACACCTCCCTCCGAAACTAAAATGGCTGCTTCACACCCGAAAAAAAAAAAAAAAAAAAAAGAAGACTTCCCATGTAATTTTCACCGCGGCATTTTTGGTTAATCTACTCACGATACATAGACCAAACAAATGTCATGTTGCTGGTCAAAATTGGACTGCGGGGTTGAATTTGGAACTCATGAGAATAAGAAAGCTCTCAAAAGAGTCAATTTATTTGGTTTGAGGCCTGTGACTGCCCATTTAGCCCTCAAAACAGAATTTAGCACGATGATACATTTGGACTGAAACTAAAACAGAAAGACAATTTTTAGGACAGCGCAAGCAGGTGGCAGACACACGTGAGGCGCTTTTCTTTCTTATCCTCCTCATCACCTGGGCAGTGAGTCACATCTTTGTGGTACACTAACTTGAGTTGCTACTCCCGTCTACTTTCTACTTCCTATATTACTTTCACGCCTTCCCATACTCGTCAAAAAACAAAAAACAAAAAAAAACTTGTGCATTTTGTATTGTATTCTATGCACTTTTCATATATGCGATTTCACTTTTTTTTTTTTTTTTCAACTGGAGTTGTTTTCTGTTTGCGAAAGGAAGGCACACATGTTTTGAGGTTACGTATTCAACGGAAATCTGGAGTAGCGCAAAGAGCAAGAAGGGCAGCGTGGTTAATGATTCAACCAACTCGACATAACAGTTTCATTTAATGGCAAGTGTTAGATAAGACACCACCACACTTATCATCTGAACAAAACAACCACCACCAGGAATGAACAATATGTTTTTTTACCCCTGATTCACATTTTTTTTTCTTCCACTAAATTAAGTGACAGAGTTTAGTTTTTAATGCAACAGGCAAGGTGACTGTATGTAAATAAATATCTGACTGAAAATGATTAAAAAAAAGAAATCACAAAATTCAGCCACAAATATCTACAGAGCATGAAATGTGGTAAACATTCCTGTCAATCGTCAGTAGACACGCTAAAAAAAAAAAAGTCTCAAGAGGCTATGCCTGAAAAGACCTAAGTCAGCCATTTTGTATGGAGCAGCCATTTTGTTTTGGGAGGGAGGGGGCGGGGTCTCATTTTGGCCATTTCCTTCAGAGACGTCAGTCAGAGCCAGTTCAAAGTGTGGTACAAGTACCAGTGGTGGCACGCCGGCTCCCTCTAGAGGTACGTGAAGAAATCACTGAATTAAACCGACAATATCAGTATTTCGGAAAGTCTTAGGGAGTATTTCATCATATTAAAAGTCATTAGGTACATTTTAGGAAGATGTATGAGTATCATGGTAACTTTTAGGGAGCATTAGCGTATATTTAAGCGTATTTAGGTACCTTGTAGGGCAGGGGTCAGCAACTGCGGCCCTCGGGGAGGCCCTGTCCTGCATATTTTAAATGTCACGCTCCTCCAACTTAGCTGATTCAAATGATCGGGATCGTTACAAGGCTTCTGCCGAGCTTGATGATGAGCTGATCATTTGAATTAGGTGCATTGAAGGAGGGAGACATCGAAAACATGCAGGATTGGGGCCCTCGAGGACCAGAGTTGTTGACCCGTGTTCCAGAAAGTATTTCGGGAGGTTAGTTGTAGTACTTAGTTGACTTTTTGGAAGTATTTGAGTACATCCGGGATTGTTTAGAGTAAAATGACCACTTAAACGTTTGTTAAGTTAGAACATTGCTTCCTGGTTCATTGAGGACAAAACAAGCAGACCAGCAGAACGATTGAAATTCCCGGAGGGAAATTTCCTTTGAAAATCAATCCCTGCACCAAATTTAAAGGCTTCTTCTTTTCACTCTACAGTGTTTTGTTTGATGTTGTCTGCATAATCCAGGACAGTGTTATTTTTCCACGTATTGTTACACAACAACCCATCATGACACCATTATTATTCTTCTTATTTATTTATTTATTTTTTTGCTTTAAAAACAAAACAAAAACTGTATATACAGCAGGTATTCACGGCGTTTGCTCAATAATTGGTTGTTACACCTTTTGCCGCAATTACAGCCACAAATCTTTTGGAATCTGACGCCACACCTATTTTGGGGCAGTTTCATGCTTGCTTTGTGCATTGTCGACTTTGAGACGAGGCGTGTCAAGGGGAATAAAAATAAATAAACAAGGCTGCACCTGAGCTCAAGTTTGAGTTCCTAAGAACTAAGAAATCACCTGTGTATTCTGTGGAGAGGTATTTACAGCTTTTGTTTAATACAAAAATTAATTACAAAAAAAAAACACATTCTTCATGGGATACGAGGCGTCGGATTTTGAGAGGGAAAAACATTTATGTAATCAACTTTTGAGGACCAAGTCAAGTGCCAGCCATGATTTCAGGATATACTTTATATGTCTTGCTACTTACTATGTCAACATGACTACTTGAAGCCAGTAATTTCCTCATAAAAGTACTTTACAACTTGACCTTTGCCCGCTGGACTATTACACATGTCGGCCATCTGACCAAGTTGTGCGTTTTCCTCCTTTGTTTTTCTACTGAAAATGTATACATTACATTATACACAATTAGCTTGAGATTTGAACAGTCATCATTTCCGACACAGCGACTCACTCACTCGCTCGCTCACTTCTGCTAAATGGCTGGAAATGAGAAACACGCAGAGCTTTATAGGCGGACAAATATAACTCGGCACCTTTCACACACATGCGCACAACACACACGCGCGCACACGCTCGCTTGTTTTTTTTTTGTTTTTTTTTTATGACATGCCGACCGTCCTGGTTCTTAAACAGCTGTGCTCTGTCGACATCATAATTAAATATAGGGGGCAAAAAAAACAATCAGAACGCTTTCACATGTAATGGAATTTTCCTGCAATAGTATTCATATATATA
>NW_017805039.1:1903804-1935185 GCF_001891065.2 Hippocampus comes
TGGAGTGCACTTGAATGGGCAGATGTTCACTTTTTGGCTGGCTCTCATTCGTTATTTTGAAAAAAAAACGCATCCAACATCCACTTGTGCTGGTCTCCCACGTCAGTCATTGCACCACCCGCCGTGACCTCAGCGTGCAGGTCATTGCGCCACTAACGCCGGAAAAGCTCGCAAATGAAACCTGGACAAC
This sequence comes from Hippocampus comes, assembly GCF_001891065.2. NCBI lineage: Eukaryota > Metazoa > Chordata > Actinopteri > Syngnathiformes > Syngnathidae > Hippocampus > Hippocampus comes. The sequence continues at coordinate 1,903,995 of NW_017805039.1, forward strand.
CACAACCACGAAAATCCAACCTCCCTGCAGGTGTTTTCAAGACATTTACAGCCACTTCCTTACATGAGAGGAGAAATGAACTCCTCGCGTGGGCGGTGGGGTTGGAGGGCAAGGTCGTGCCAGAAAAGAAGCAAAGCGGCAGCTGCAGAGCTCTTCCTCGGCCTGCCGTCACGCCCTCGCGCCGTCCCGTGATGTTGATGAAGTCATGAGGCTGACTCAGCAATGCAGGGCTGCAGCACAAAGACAGACGGGGAAGAAAAAAAAAAAAAGAACATGAAGGAGATGCTTCAAAGACACACAAATGGACAATTCCTCACCATGTGGGGAAAATAATGCACGATAAACTTTGAAATTCAAATTCACTCAGGGGATTTATTGGTGCGTTCATGGACCGAACACCTCTTGTAAATTTTGCCTTCCAGCTCCTTGTTCGATTACCACCAGAGATGTTCTGCTTCAATTCCGATTGGTATTTAACCCTTTCATGCACCCTGTAACCTGATAACATGAGAAGCTGTACACTGTAGTAACCGCTGTCCCTGAAAGAGGTTAATTTTTTTTTTTGATTGTTTGTTTTTCTTTCCATCATGGCACCAGGACAACGCTGAGCAATCGTCAACAGTACTTCGAGTGTTGCAGGGCACTTCCAAAAAAAGACTGCAATGTATTTGTAGCTCAAACAGCTTTTTTTCCATCATGACACCAGGATAACACCGAGCAATCGTCAACAGTACTTCGAGTGTCGCAGGGCACTCCCAAAAAAGACTGCAATGTATTTGTAGCTCAAACAGCTGTTGCCTTTCAAAGTCCTGAAACATTGAACAGCTGGACATGAGCGATCCAAAAGGTTCAGGGTCAAATTAAGGTCGCACACAAAAGCATCTTGAAATTTCACCTCATAGCTGGAGCTTTTTTCCAAGTTGCAATCAGCTTATACGACACGGAGCACCATAAAGTCGGTCTATTTTAACGCTAATTGCACATTACAACATGTGGAAAGTTTCCAAACTTTGAATTCGTCTGAGAGACTGTTTACATGCCTCGGTAGGAGCTGCTAATTTGGTTAGCAACAAAGTTCAAAGGCTCTCCGCAGTTCACTCTTTCCTGTCCGGATTTGAACAAATGAACGATGGTAATTCCAGTTTTTGGATGGGGAAAAGGAAGACGTTTATTTTGGGGAAGTGTTTATTTCCGACATTTATCGGCTTTTGGCGTGATGTCGTTCGCAAGCAGACAGTGAGAGCGTGCGGGTGGGGTTTTGGGCGAAAACCATGTTGCCAAGGATTGAAAGTGATTGAACTGATTGTCCTGTTCCAACACGTAGCATTCCCAATTCATCTCCAACTCTTTCAGTCACGCGTCGACACCAAATTCACCCAATTACAAAAATCACACTGTCCAATCATTTCATCTATCAAAGCTGAATTCTGTGACTCATATTCCGATCATAGTTTGAGTGTCATACGTTTCCTCCTCAATGCATTACTCATCCCATTTTGATTTCTGGCGCAGTCTGTGTTGATAAAGATGTCAATCAGTGTCGCGGCAACAATGGTGGGTCAACATGTCATTTGGTGTCTTTATATGAAGATAATGTCCTTTGTTTTGGTCTAAAGAAGCACAAGAACATGAGGAAAATGTTGAAATTTAATAAACAGATCTAGCGGATACTCCATGAATTGCACCTTATTAAAAATATTCATTCCGTGTCTTTTATGCATTTTTTTCACTTTTAAATTATCCTGCGGGCCTGATCGAACCTCCTTGCGGGCCGATTCCGGCCGGAGCACCATAAAGTCGGTCTATTTTAACGCTAATTGCACATTACAACATGTGGAAAGTTTCCAAACTTTGAATTCGTCTGAGAGACTGTTTACATGCCTCGGTAGGAGCTGCTAATTTGGTTAGCAACAAAGTTCAAAGGCTCTCCGCAGTTCACTCTTTCCTGTCCGGATTTGACTCCAAAGTAAAGTGCATGAGAGTAATCCAGCCTAGATATGATAACTTTTCATACTGCAGTTGTGTAAAAAAACAAATAAAATTGTCGAACTGGTTAATAAAATCCCTGGCCAATTTAAGGACAGGAACTAAAATGTAACACGCAAGCATGTATCACTGTACAAATCCCGAGAGAGTAGTCGCGTAATGTAACGGCTCAATCGTGAAGTGAAACTGCCTTTCTTGCTGAAAGTGTCAACTCGGTCTGCCGTAGGGAAGGCAAGAGGGAGGTCGGACGCAGTCGCGGACAAGCTTTTAACACCCATCGCGCTTATTTAGACAAATGTGTTGGAGGCGTACGCGCTCTCCATCTTGCAAAGAAGACAAAGTGCCGAGTCATCCATCACACGTTCGTGTCCCCCGATGTGATTTATCCATCCAGGCAATTAATCAAGTCAAGTGCCCCCGAGACTGAGCATAAAAGCCCCTTTTCTTGAGCGTTGTAAATTTTACTCAATATCAACGGTTTGCTTACGACACATGGAGTAGATATCCTGCGGGCCTGATCGAACCTCCTTGCGGGCCGATTCCGGCCCACTAGCCGTATGTTTGACACCCCAATCATCTATTGAATAGATGATTGTTGTTGCATTTTCTGAAAAAAACGCCCTCTAGGGGCAAAAAAAAAAACAATTGCCCCCCCAAAACAGGAAAAAAGCAGAAAAAAGTCAAAATCAGTGGCGTGCAAAGGTGTGTGTGTGTGTGTGTGTGTGTGTGTGTGTGTGTGTGTGTGTGTGTGTGTGTGTGTGTGCGTGTGTGTGGAGGGAGGAGATGGGGGTCACTTCAGTTGTCCTTCCCCTGTGTGTGGAGGGAATGGGGGGGGCACTGGAGGTAAGACGAAATTTGGTGGTGCAGCTAACACATGCACAAAAAAAAAAAACAAAAGTAAAGAACAAAGCATTTGGAGCAAAGTGTACTCTGACAAACACCTGCTTGTGAAATGGAAACCAAATTGCCCTCAAACGGTATCATCAAGTCTCACAGCTTTTTACCAAACATCCGATTTCAAAAAATTCGTCTGAAAATTCTTTTCACCACAAGTAACCCTTTCATGCACCCTGTAACCTGAAAACGTGATAAGCTGTCCACTGTAGTTACCGCTGAAAGGGTTCATGCGTTTATCTATGGCCAGCGACATATAGACACAGTCAGAACAATTTAATTAATATGCTTCCACTTGATGACAGAAGGCACATACTCAACCTGCGCGTTCACTTTTTGGTGATTTTTTTTTTTTTTTGGAGTGGTTTGGTGATATTTGTCTGACTGGATAAATGTGAAGAAACTTTGTTTAATTTCAAACAGGTCGCTGCTAGGTAACGTCATTTGGGAGCAAATGAATGGCGTGAACAAGTTTTATTTATAGGCTATTTTTAAAACAACCTCAGCTCAGGCAAAATTCAAAAAAATATCTGAATAAAACATATGCTTATTGAACATACAGTAAGACCATTTTTTAAAAAAAAAAACGTAACAAAGTTGAAAACTACAAAGCAGGCACTAAAATTAGGCCTCGGTTCTCATGTCACATTTTGGACGCCAATGAGGAAAAATGAGTTTTGCTTCTGGTGCTGACTGACTCCAAAGTAAAGTGAATGAGAGTAATCCAGCCTAGATATGATAACTTTTCATACTGCAGTTGTGTAAAAAAACAAATAAAATTGTCGAACTGGTTAAAAAAAAACCCTGGCCAATTTAAGGACAGCAACTAAAATGTAACACGCAAGCATGTATCACTGTACGAATCCCGAGAGAGTAGTCGCGTAATGCAACCAACGGCTCAATCGTGAAGTGAAACTGTCCTTCTTGCTGAAAGCGTCGACTCGGTCTGCCGTAGGGAAGGCAAGAGGGAGGTCGGACGCAGTCGCGGACAAGCTTTTAACACCCATCACGCTTATTTAGACAAATGTGGTGGAGGCGTACGCGCTCTCCATCTTGCAAAGAAGACAAAGTGCCGAGTCATCCATCACACGTTCGTGTCCCCCGATGTGATTTATCCATCCAGGCAATTAATCAAGTCAAGTGCCCCCGAGACTGAGCATAAAAGCCCCTTTTCTTGAGCGTTGTAAATTTTACTCAATATCAACGGTTTGCTTACGACACATGGAGTAGAGAAAGCCACAAGAGAAAAGCAGGAGTGACAACTGCACTTGCTCAACTTCTTAAAGAGCCGTAAGACGAATGGCACCTCACCCAAAATTGACGGATTCCAGATTATAAATGGACGACTGTAATTTGTCTCGACACTCCTTAATGGGGTCTCTAATCAAAGTGTCTTGGACACGATCGTATGTTGTCCGCCATCTTGAGGGAAGAGGAATGACGCTTTTATTTTTTAAAACGCGCATTTATTTGGAGTGTAACTAAAACTACGGTTCGGTACGTACCGTACGTTGGTTTTAAAGCAATGGTTCAGTTCACTTTGAGTACGGTAGGGGTAACAAATTGCAAAACAGAAAAGCGCTTTTCTTTTGAGTACCGTATTTTCCACACTATAAGGCCCACCTAAAAGCATTCCATTTTCTCAAAAAACGACAGTGCGCTTTATAATCCGATGTGCCTTATATATGGATTAATATTTTGATTTTTTGGGGACATAGTCTTTTAAAAATTCTCTAAAGCACTTTGTTACGGCTGCAGCGGTTGTGAAAGCTCAATATAAATAAAGCTGTATTGCATTGTATTGTATTCCCATTAGCGTAGCTCCATCTACTGGATGCATAATGCAACCGCAGCCACGATTGTAGCTTCTATTCTATGCGCCCTGTATACGACAACAGTTTTAAAATAGGCCGTTCATTGAAGGTGCGCCTTATACTTCGAAGCGCCTAGTGCGGAAAATACGGTAAACGGGATTACGTTTTAAAATAAGCGGTTTGGAAAATGGATGGATGATAATGAAACATGCAAAAAAAAAAAATTTGTGAATTGTCCAATGAAAGAAACATTCTCGACTAAACATTAGCTTTCATCCATTTTTTTGTTCTCAAAAACGCAACATCAATAGTTTGTCTTCTTTTTTGGAAATGAATAATGGAGTGCCAACTAGGAGACTATTCTGGATGATTTGGGATGAGAGATCGTGAGTAGACCCTGAACTGGTTGCCAGGAGGTCGCAGGGCGCATATCGACAAACAATCATTCACACCCATGGACAATTCCGAGTTGTCATTGAAGCTAACGTCTTTTGAGTACAGTACAAAGAAATTCTTGGAGTACTGTGTAATGTGTGTTTGTTAAACCAATTCATTGTCCAAATAGGTTGCACGATGACACAGCAAAAAATCTATTGAGGTTGGCAAAAAAACTCGTGTCATCTAACTTGTGCTGTTTTGACACCAAAAGACTTCTGAGGAATCCCAAACAAAGCAGCTTCTTGTCACATCTTATTTATTTATTTATTTATTTGATTTTTATTTTTCCAGGGCCTGATCGACACTGCAGGCAAAGAGGAATGCCTCAAAATAATTTGACCTCAGTTGTGATTATGGATTCAACAGACGGGACAAACAACTGTAAAAAAATATATATATTAAAAAAAAAGGTCAAGCACGTGCCTAAGAACCGAAAGATACTAACATACATTTGAGGAAACAATTATTTTGCTTCGCCAAACACTTTTTTTTTTTTAGAAGAGAACTTGCATAGAGGAGCTAAAGAGTGCGTTGTATAAAGTGTAATATGGGACTTGGGGCCCGTCGCATATTAAACGTCAAGTTGCCTCATGGTGACAAGCATACAACGGCTCAGCGGAATCCTTTCATCTATTTCCACTCATTGTCTAAAAAAAAAGCATCCCGACTTTCAATCTTGAGGAGGTCTAATGCTGCAAGATTCTCGCAGAGTGACGAAAAGGTGGAGTTTCTTGACATTTCTCAGACTGTTCCAGGAGTCAAACTATTTTCAACATGTGCTGCTTCACCATTTTTCTAATATATATATATCTTATTTCTTCCATTTAAAATTTTGAAATATATTCCTACCCAGCGCTGACTTCAAGGCTCTATTGTGTTTCGGCTAAATAGCATTTGCGCGTAACCAGCCACTCATCACATTAGCCATGAAGACAAATGACACGTGAGCAAGTACGTCATTGAGTTGATAAATGACTCGGTCAAATGAGTTTGGGCCCAGTTTGATAGATGAGACGATGTTTTTAGACTACTTAGTTAAACAGCGGCAGGTCGAAGGGTAAACGTCAGCGAATGGTGTGAAGGACAAGTCTCCCTCCGGGTGCTTTACACACTTTTTCGAACCTTCGTACCCGAGATGTGTATCACGTCCGCGTCACAGGAACGATGCCAAGACCTGAATCACCGCTTTGCTTACGTGAGTGTTTGTGTGACTTGAGTGCAGACGGGGTAAGCGTCGAGTTTGTTTGTAGGATAATATTAAACAATGTTGGCGGAGTGCTGCATTTGCTGTCCAGAGGGTACATCCACTCCCTGTTGTTTTTTTTTTTTCATTTTTATCTATTCGAATAGGGGTCACTATTTGAGGAAATACGGTACCTCTGTTTCACTCATTTCTGAGGTCAAAAATTGTGAAGGTTATACTAAAATGGAGAAAATAATTCCGATTTTTGGCACCCTTTCAAGAAGTGGTATCATGATCCAACTTTTTCCATGTACGATACGATACTGATATTGTGCCCAATACGACTGTCCAAAACCGATATCGTCCGATACAATATCAGCAGGAATGATACATCCATCCATCTGAGCCACTTCATCTTCTCAAGTGTCGCAGGGGGTGCTGGAGTCTATCCCAGCCGTCATCGGGCAGTCGGTGGGGGACACCCTGAACCGGTCGCCAGCCAATCGCAGGGCACACAGAGACGAACAACCATCCGCGCTCACAATCACACTTAGGGACAATTTAGAGTGTTCAACCAGCCTGCAATGCAGGTTTTTGGAATGTGGGAGAAAAGTGGAATACCCGGAGAAAACCCACGCAGGCCCGGGGAGAACATGCAAACTCCACACAGGGAGGCCGGAGGTCGACGCGGTAACCACTGCACCACCGGGCCACCCGGAATGATACATGCGTTTATTTATTCATTTATTTTTTAAATACGAAACGTTAGGAGAGACTTGATCAATTGATACGAATCAAACAAATAATAGTTAGCAAGAGGTAAGTATGAGAAAAAAATGACCTATTTATTCCAAACATTTGGGTAGCATAAATTCTCAAACATGACAATGTACCTCACTTGCATAAAATAGATTAGAAAATAAATTATAAGGACCTCGAGAAAATAATCCCAATCAAGTCAGTTCAAATAATATACTCTTTCAGGTGCAAAAAAACAATTCAAGTTTACTTCAGTACATTCAGAATCAATTTTTTTTTACATTTGGTATATGGCGGGAACGGCGTCTTGGATGGACTGCTTGTATATGAGTGCAAATGTGAAATTTCACATTAGACTGATGACATCCTGTTAATGCGCTCAAGCCAGACGCAGATTTACATCATCAAAGTGAAGCGTCCAGCTCGGGTTAGCCATGTGGCTTTCATTACCTGCATGCCATCGTCGTTCGGGGTCAAGCGAGGACACCAAAGCGGTGTGGCATGAAACAAATAAAAATGAGTGACGTGCGAACTCGTTGGACGCTTTGGCTGCCGCGCCATTTTTTTTTTCTTTTGTTGGCCAAAAAAAAAAAAAAAAGGGGGTTTGGTTTCACAAGAGAAGTGCTGACTCATCAGATGGACGTGAAGATAAAATGAAAGCAGAAAGAGAGGTGGAACAAAATGGAATTTTTCAGCCCCTCCCGCATGCATTGAACCCATTTCAACTCACTAAAACACATTTTTTGAACACATTATAGATTTGAACATACACAGAATGCATTCCAGCCTCCGCCACAAAAACACCAACTGTTTGATAATATTGTGTTGTATAATATTTAGAGGTGATTAATCGATTAATCGATTCGTCCACAAATAATTAATGATCAAATTCATCGCTAATTATTTTGAAGACGTTCAATTGACAATTGTCAAGAATCCTCAGAATTTCAGTCGCTCAACAGTACATATTCTCAGAATTTTGGAGTCCGCAGTAAAAGCAAACTGATTATCTTTGTGTTAAATCAAAATTTGACGTTTACAAACAAAGTGCTTTTACTTTGGAAGACAGTGGAAGACAAGATTTTCTGACCTGTCACGAACGAGACCACTAACTGAATTTTTTTCATTTCTGTGTATTTTCTGCACTGTCAATTTCAAAGAAAATCATAAAAAAAAAATAAAAAAAATTTAAAAATCTAGCCATGGAAATTAAAAGTGTTTTTGTTATCCAAGTTATTGATTACTTGACAAAACAATCCACGGATTATTGAAGCATTCAAATAATCGTTAGTTGCATGCAGCCCTACTAATACAGTACTTATATTCAAATACACAACGATACCATGATGGTATAAAAATTTAAAGAAGTTAAGAGTTTTTGACCTATTTTATGCTTCAATGCAAAGGACATTGTGCTGCTCCGTCTGGCCACCCGGGGGCAGTCTAATAAAGACGAGAGACATACACACACAAAGAAGAGTTTCCCTTCTGAAACAGTCAGCTGCATTAATAGTTTTTGCAAACGATTAAGAAGACGCGCTGTGAGCGTTGCCAAGTTGTCTGTCTACATGCATTTCTCCACCATTTGTGTTCAAAGAAAAATCTTAAAGCATCGTAAAACCCCAACACGGATGCTATTTGTTTACGGCCTTTCGCATTGTTAGTAAAGTGCCGCAATTTCACAATAATCAAATCAATAATCAAAAAGAAAAGTCAGATTCTTTCGTTCCAAAACAACTCTTCAGTGTGGAATGAATTGAAAATAATTTTTGAAGGTAGAAAAGGCCAGAGGTCACTTGAATCGGATTGGATTTTTAAGCCCTGCAAGGGAAACAAATCCTCACGGTCCACTTTTGTGCATCAAATAGATCCAAACTATTCTAACGAGAGAATTTATAATCTGAGGGAATAACCGTTACGCATCGCACCCTATCTCCCCCCCGAGGCCTGTTTTTTGTCCCGTGGCGACATCACCGGCAGACACGCCTTCACTCCTCCAAGTTTTATAATCATACGAAAGAACAAACAACAATTTGAAAGATGAGCCCGTGATCCATTAGTCAATACAAAGGTGAACAATCAAACACAAAGATGAGGAGGCGGACGGGGGGAGTAAGTGAGTGAGATATGAAAGTTTATGTGCTCTTGCTCAAGAGGCACAAGAGGTCAACTTCCCAGGGCAGCTGCAGATGGAGATTCTAACAGCCAAAGATTCAAATGGTTCTTCAAGTAAATTAAAAAAAAAAAAAGCTTCATTATAATGAAGCAAAGTGACTCGATGGAGGTTGCCCGTGTCAAAAGGAGTTGGCCGAAGCCTATCTGAAGTTACCATTTTCATTTGTTATGACAACTACCGCAAACAATTTGTCAGGTGTCTTTCAACATCGGCGGGATTCTCACAGTGATAAAAGAACGAGCTTCTTAGTCTGTTCTGCACACAGGATACAACCGGATTTGAGTCATGGAGGCGTGGCCTCCCCTTCTCAACCCGTCTGTGTGATGGACTGTCTCCACTTTAGTTAATTCATCCCGAAAGAGGGGAGTCAGGGGGGGAGGAGAGGAGAGATAGGGGGGAGGTTGTTACAGAAAAGAAGAAAAGAGGAAGAAGCAATGAAGAGCCAGAATGCTTCGAACTCTGCACTTCCCCACATCGTCGTTTGCGTTGGCGTGGGAAGGGAGCAAAAAAAAAAAAAAAAAACCAAGTCACATTTGCAGCTCCATTTACTCAATACAAATGACCAAATGACGAGCTCGCAGGCCTGTTGCAAAAACAGCTCAGCAGTGATGGGGCATTGTGATTTTCTGGGAACGTTGCGAGTGATCATTTGGAAATTTAAACGATGGAAGACGTTTATCGAAATGAGCTCTTTCCATTGTGAAAAATCAGCGGGAAAGATCAGTGTCGTCTGATAAATGAAGGACTGTCACGAACAAAGCATTTTAGAATTGATGACCGTTTCAATTATTCCATCCATTACACTCCACGACCCGAGGCAGATATTTTTGTGACGAGCAATTTTTCGACTTTATCCCAAGCCCGAAACATGACCTATAATTATAACGTCATTAAATGTCTTTTGACCGACTATGTTAATTAAGATCCAGACAGTATGATAACCGGGAACAAAATTATCACAGTATCACAGTATTGTGTAAAGTACATAAAGGTCATTTTAGAGTTGTCAATTACAACTCTAAAATGACCTTTTTGGAAATATTTCCGAACATAAAAGCATTCTTACATTGAACACAATCTATTTGAAATCTATAATACTAGGTACAGAAGAAAGGTGTACCATGTTCAGTTATAGAAATCAATGTTCACATTCTTCTTCTGTTTGAATTCTTCTTAGCAAGTCACAGTGTCCCATAAGTGGCGAGCTTTTCTGAGAATGGACCCATGGGCTAGTCATGTTGTCCTTGGGGCTAACTAGTACCCACTGGCACATTTTCTTATTTTTATTTTTTTAGGACAATGCACATGAAATCATAGCACAAAGGCAGCCGTGTATGCAGTTTCTTTTGTCTTGCCCCTCCCACCCCACCCTCCTGAGTAACTGCTCACCTCTCCCCTCTCTGCTTGCAGAGATGGAAAAAAAAATGAATTGGAGGCAATTAACTAAGGGACTCATTTACTCAATTCTGCAAGTAGTCAATCATGTCAACAATTTTCGTACGTGAGATCTCGGAGCCTGTGCGAGTCCGGTCTGGAACGAATGATGTCGAGAAGCCAAGGATTGCATTCATACAGTGAGCATTGTGGAGGCCAGGAATATGCATTCACGATGCCTGACTCATAAGACATTTTTATTATAGCACCCACACTCGGTAACTCTTGCTTTGACTCACACACACACACACACACACACACACACACACACACACACACACACACACTATTAGTTATAAATAGATACTGAAAACTGCACCAGTTTAGTGTCAGAATGTACTTATGGAAGGTTTATACAATGGTTGTGTGTTAATGCTTGTCAATCACAGAGTAGTTTTTACACAAGTTTTATAAAACGTTTATAACATGTTTATTAATTTATTAACAGTTTATGTGGCATACTTAAGAGGAGTTATAAATGGTTTGTTTAGTGGTTATCCATGGTTGTTTTGCACACATTTTAATGCTTTGTAAAGACGCAAGTCATACTTTTAAGCAAAGTGCAGCCACTTTTTGCTTAAAACCTATTTAACATTTTCAAACTGTAAATAAAGGGGTTATAACCTGTTCATTAACTGTTTTGAAATAGTGAAGAAAAAAAAGAAGGCTTTGTAAAGATGTAAGTTATACAATGCAATTTAAACATACAACACCTCATGTTCAAAAGTTTTGTTGCTTAGTTGAAGATTTTTGTCATTTTTATCATACGTATTATGAAGAGATATAAACCATTTATTAACTGATTTTAACTAGGTTGTCTTCCGTTGTTCAATAAGGTTTCATAAAGACAGTATACTACATTCAAGTAAAGACAAACGAAGAATAGCTCCACAACTATTCAAAGTGACTCGGTAAGCTGCAGTAATATCAGCGTTTTTTTCAAGGCACTGACCTACGTCAACAGTCTAACCTCGTACTGACTTTTAAAAAATATTATTTTACAGTACAGTATTTCCAAAAACTATTATAGTTATTTGTTGAAAGCGTTTGTTTTTTGGTGCTTGGGCCTGAAAAACAGGTTTTGGTCTTTGGTTTCATTGTATACATAGTTCAGTATTGTATAATAACTGTAAAAAATAAAGCTCGTTACCTCACGGATTTCCCCTATCACTGGTTCTTTTTGGAATGTAACCCCCGCGATAAACGAGGGATTACTGTACACAATAAGATGAATCGTATGTTTGGAAAGTGACCGTATGCTTCCGCTACATTTAATGCACACATGACCGGCATATTCAACCAATGCTACATTACAAGATACGGGGAGTTTTTTTTTTTTTTTTTTTCTCGCAAATCGCAGTCCCCCCCACCCCAAAAAATTGCATGTCAGGTCATTCGTATCTCAAGGCATGACTGGCTATTAATATTCATCCAGTATTTCCACCAAAAGCTGCTCAAACCGACTAGCACGTTTGTGGAAGAGCTTCCAAACAGCAAATCAAAAAGTTCCCACGGCGCCTGTTGAGCTGGCGGGCGTCGCCACGCTGACGCGACCGGTGGAACGGCTGGCGGTGGCGCTCATCTGGACAGATTATCAACAACCAGGCAGCCAAATTCATCTTTTCCCGTGTCTCCGACGGCCTCATTTGAATGTGTAAATGTCAGACAGTCGAGTTCACATGGCCCCCGCATGCAAATCAAACTGAGACAGACTGAGGCATGTGTGTGTGAGAAGTGTCAACACACACGCAGTATGCTGTATCATGGTGGCTCCATATTGTGCTCAATTACAATTTTGTCAAGTGTCACATCAACCTATCAAAATAATGATTACCTTTTTTTTTCACGGTCGTAGTTAACGGTTCACTTTCCGCGGCTTCGCTGTTTCACAGATTTTTTTAGTGCAGTTTTTTTAATGCTTTTAAACAGTGAATTGCGTTCTGCATCCTGATTGGCCAAGGCACTGACCTACGTCAACAGTCTAACCTCGTACTGACTTTTAAAAAATATTATTTTACAGTACAGTATTTCCAAAAACTATTATAGTTATTTGTTGAAAGCGTTTGTTTTTTGGTGCTTGGGCCTGAAAAACAGGTTTTGGTCTTTGGTTTCATTGTATACATAGTTCAGTATTGTATAATAACTGTAAAAAATAAAGCTCGTTACCTCACGGATTTCCCCTATCACTGGTTCTTTTTGGAATGTAACCCCCGCGATAAACGAGGGATTACTGTACACAATAAGATGAATCGTATGTTTGGAAAGTGACCGTATGCTTCCGCTACATTTAATGCACACATGACCGGCATATTCAACCAATGCTACATTACAAGATACGGGGAGTTTTTTTTTTTAATGTATTCTGCTATAATGCTCATAAAAATAAGTCTACATTGACTTCCCAAACACCATTTTTGATGATATACATTTCAAAGTAACCACGAAGCACTCCAGTGGTTACGCAAGTGGTCCGTGTTGATGACTGGAGGGAGCTATAAAAGCAGGTGAAAAACAACATAAACACATTACAAGGCATTCATTAAGGGTTCTGAACTACGTGAGGCAATTCTCAACATTGGGCACGTTTCAGCTCTCCTGCCACACAGAAATGCTACCATGACGTCATAATATTAACCACACGGTAGCTACAGTACAACCGAAATACGTCATCCACAGGACATAACCAGAATTTGACATATAATATACAAATATGTACAGTCACGCACTGCCATATGATATACGTACACACTGTGTCGTTAGATTTTTTTTTAAAAGCACCCCCAAAAAAGTACATAGCAAAACAGAAAGGAAAAATACCCGCAACAACAAAATTGCAGAAGTATGCACACGTATACACACACACACACACACACACACACACACACACACACACACACACACACACACACAAAAGAGCGCAGACAGAAATAAACAACCACTGGCACTACACGTGTATGCACGCACGTGCATAAAATATAATAGTACATGCTCAAATCAGGAACAACAGTCTATTAGCACGCCAATTATTAATTATGCCAATATATCAATCTGGCGGCGTCAATCCAAATACGCAATATGAAACCAAGTCAACCACACACACGCGCACACACACACACACACACGCACAGCGATCAATCAGAACATAACACCATACATAATGTGCAACATCAGAATGTGTCACCACGTCTATAAGATGACAGGACAAAGTTCCACTTTGATTTTAGCAATTCCGAATTAGAACATAATCACGTTTCACCTTCGCCGTGCATGTGAATACCGTCAATATTGCGCGTAGGTGTCATTTTGAAAGTCACACGGCAGCTTTCTGTCAATATGAATTTGATGCATGTGCAGCGGTAAGGAAACACGCCGCCTGGCACGCACACGCGCACGCTTTAAATTTATCCTTTTGCTTGTTGTCGCCAAAAAGGTTAAAGTGTGGTGTTTTTGTGTGTGTGTGTGTCTCTCTTCTTTTTCGTTCCAGTCGAAAGTGAGTGGGTTGTCAGAGAAGAGAAGAAATTTCCCCTCATGTTCTTTGCTTGTTATTATCGCTCCTCCGTAAGCAGCACGCGGTTTCACTTTGACTTTTTGCATTTATTTGTGGAAAAAAAAAACAACAGCAAAACAACATCAAGTCAGCTAACACGCAATCTAGACGCGAGATGAAAATGACAAATTTGAGGCTTTGTGGGCTAAATTGTCAATTCGGAGCAACGTTGGGGCGAGAGGAGGATTTCAAGTGGCAGGTGCGGTTCACATGCATAGTTGACACGTTACGCAATCAATTTAAGTGGCGGGATGATCACAAATCGGCACAATTGGGCAAAATCGTCATCGGAAAGTAATACTTAAGTAGAAATTATGCTGTCAACATTTACGTACGTCTTATTTTATGAATTCTAATGAGAATGGAAGTCTGAAACGATTAGAAATTAACTTTGGGCTGGCCAAATTGTGAACTATGAGCAATGTGAGGCTGATGTGTTGTCACTATCAGGGCATTTAAAATCAAATTTCTTCTTCTTAAATTGGAGCAGGAATTTAAACGCAATTTAAAAAAATGGACAAAATTGGCACCCAAAAAAAGGATATTAATCATCAATTGTGATTTCAACATTTAAACATGAAATGGTTATGTCAACATTTCTTAATACTGTACATTATTTTTAGAAATGTAATCGATTATGTTTGCAACATGAATACCTGAATCTTTTTTTTTCTTCCACAATATAAATATCGTGTGTGATTTACACTGGATAAATATTGCCATCATTTTAAACTACAATTTAAAGAGTTCCTTTACAGGATTTGATGGAATTTGTATCTTCATTGAGATGCAAACTGGAAAGTGGCGCAAATAAATATGTGGTTGCCACTATTAATTCATCAGATTTTGTTTTTAAAGTGTGATTTTTGGGGTATTTGCAATTGTCTTAAATTATAGATCATGTTTTGACCAAGGGTGACATTTGTGGAAAACATTCGCAGCTTTAAAAAAAAAAAAAAAAATACATCGCACAGTCATCTCAGAATAAGATCTTGTCTCACACTGAATCACAGTTTCAATATTAGTAAGACATTGTATTTTTTTTATTTTGGTGTTTGTTTCCACAAAGCAACAAACAAACCCAAGCGTTTAAATGTTTATTTGTTTCACGCCGGCTCGTGGCCTGGCGGCACACACACACAAAAATAAATAAATAAAAATCAACACGCAGCAGCCGACGGGACTATTTGCACACCACAAAAATCAGTCACGTCGCAAGAGAGCCGGCACGTTTTTCCACCCCATAATGTCACACAGGCACAATGAATGTTTCAACAATAGACGGCAGAGAAATTCACAAGAAAGATGTGGGAAGAACACAAGTGCTTTGTGGAGGCCACTTAAAGACGACAACCCTGGAGGAAGGATGCCGGGTGTGCGATCGGGTTTCAAAAAGGTCGAAGGAAGCAAAGCCGAGACGAGCTCAAAATGACTTTTGCGCTTTCTCTGCGATAAAGGGGAAATAATGACTACAAAGTAACACAATACAGTCACTGCCATTAAAAAAATAATAATAAAAAAAAAAACAGAAGAGGCCCGCCCGTGTATCGGATTCCAGAAACGGGCGAAATTCAAAAGTGTACAATGATTGGAAGCAAATGTAATTAAAAAATTGGACAGTTCAGTAATTAGGTCAAAGTCACTGTCCTAAATCACCTTCAAAAATATTCATTTTTAAAAAATAAACACATACCTTACTAGAAAGACAATTAAATTGCTGTCCAATATTTGCCATTTTTCTCTTTGTGTTGTAACTGGTTGGAGGTGTTTGCACATTGCCAAGTTGCGTGCGCGCACGCCGACTGGTGTGTGTGTGTGTGTGTGTGTGTGTGTGTGTGTGTGTGTGTGTGCGTGTGTGTGTGTGTGTGTGTGGTCTCCCCCAACAGCGCGAACGGTTTGAGTCACCCGACAACAGCTTTCATTACTTTCGGGTGCGAGAAGATACGAAACAAAGTGTTTTGTTTTTTTTTTTGTCCACTGCAGTGAGACAACGAAATTTAACTACTACGAGTAACAGAAAGGTTGCGCGGAGGCTCAGAGTCAATGTGGCCAAGTGAGACAAATTGATCATCAAATTGTGTCTCTGCAGCCTATTTAGGCATCAAGCTGATGTTAATTAATTTAAAGTTTCCAAATGTAATCATGACTCAAATGCTTCGGACAACATAAAACTTAAGAGGCATGTTCCACTCTGGTTTACCTCTGCAGCCCATTTAGGCAGCTAATTAGTTGGGCTTCAATTAAGTGCTGCCCAATCTAATTTATGCCCAAAAATATAGCCAAAAACACACCCCCCCCCACACAAAAAATAAATAAAGCTTACATGAATGCTTTTGTACTTTGGTGAAATGCCCATTTAGGCGGCTAACTGGTCAGGTCTGAATTAAGTGTACCCTCTGAAACTATGTCAACATAACAAAACTCCCAAAACACACACGTTAGAAGCACGTTCCATTCTGGTGTAGCTATGAAGCCCATTTAGTTGGTAAACTGGACGGGCCTGAATTAATTGCACCCTCTGCTGGTCGCTACCAAGTCTAATCACGGCAAAAATGTGTCTGATCATAGCCACAACTACAAAACTAAAGATAAATGCATGATAATCCACTTCGGTACAACTCTGCCGCCCATTTTGGCAACTCACTGTTGAGGTCTCAAGTAAGTAAACCCTCGTCTGGTTGTAGCTAAATTGAAATATGACTCCAATGCTTGGACTCCAAGATAAAACATAGAAAACACAATTCCCAAAATACAAATGGTAAAATGGATAATAATCCACTGAGGTGCACATCTGTAGCCCATTTAGGCAGCAAACCAGTCACACCTGAATTAACTGATTACTGACAAATCTAATTATGACTCCGATGCACCAGAATACAGTGCAACATAAGAGCTCCAAAAAAAATTTGATCGACAATAATAAACCCTGGTGTACATCTGCAGCCCATTTAGGCAGCAAATTGGTCAGGTCAGAATTGAGTGGTCGCTGCTAAAACAACCATGTTTCCAGCGCTTCAAGCCATAACCATAAAACAAAACTCCCCAAAAACACAAAAGCATCCAATGCTGTTGATAAAAGTGAACTCTGCCGCACACTTTCAGCCCATTTACGCAGAAATTGCACAAAGGATTGAAATGAACTGAGGACCAGCGTGTGTGTGTGTGAATCCACCACTCAATCCCCTTTACCCCCCCCCCCACCCCCATCACCACTCCAGTTTCCAGTGCGTGGGTTTTGACACAGGAAACGGTTTCCTGTTTGCAACCAGAAGTCACAGTCACACAAACGCAGCGACGTTCCTAAAAACCCAACAAAAGCTGTTGTGGGGGAAGCCGACAAAAATTCCATTCCTTAACGATGCTTCTCATCCATCCAATTGTGCCATCACTGTTTGACTGCATTTCCTTGACACACAATTAAAACATTTGAATTATTTGAAATATTTTTATAGGGATGCAAGTACAATGACCCCATTTCCTTTCAAGATATAAACCATCATTTGGCTGAATTTTTGCTTTGACGCGTAAGTAAAAATTTAAGATACAAGCACTGTAAGGTGACAGTGAACTCAGCTCAACTTCACAACAAGCAGCAGTTCGGCAGACAAGGTAGAATTATTCTTCTTGAGAAAAAAAAAAAAGGTTTCACGCCATTTAGTGCCACTCTCAGTTGGAGTTTACTTTTAAACTAAACATAAAACTATTTTTTGGTATATTTAAAACCACAACTTTGCCTTCATAGAGTCGGATCATGTTAATACTAACAAACAATGCAAAATGCCATAGGCAGGCAGGGCGAATAGCACTCCCTTGACGCTATGGCGACTCGAACACAGATGGTGGAGCAACCAGTGTAGACAGACAAAATAACAATTCTCAGAGGCTTACATTCTTTATCTTTTGCAAAAAAAAATGATATTTTTACAGTTTACTGAATCAGTTGTGAAACTCTTGACTGTATGTGTGTATTACACTGCCACCAGGTGGGCACAGTCTACACACCAGAAGGAGCAGAACAATGTCCAATGAATTGAAGCAAAAACTGTTTACAGTGGACCTCTGCTATTCACATGAGATATGGGCTAGGTCCAACCCCATCCATCCATCCATCCATCCATTTTCTGATCCGCTTTATCCTCACAAGGGTTGCAGGGCATGCTGAAGCCTATCCCAGCTGTCTTCGGGCAGTAGGCAGGGGACACCCTGAACCGGTTGCCAGCCAATCGCAGAGGTCCAACCCCAAATAGCAAAAATTTGGCAATAATTTACGTTCATTGCAATTTCCTTGATTTTTTTTTGGGGGGGGGGGTAACGAAATGGGGGATCCAGACAAAAATACAGTGAATAAGTGGAAGGGTTGCAAATAAAAGAGGACATGTTCCCCAAACAATCGGTAAATTCGCGAAACAATACATCAATAATCACTTCCCCAAAATCTATGAAATGCTTCACGATCAACAACTGGATAAAGTGAACGGCGCAGGATCTCGTTGTGGACACGCTGCTTTAACATCTTGCTCACAACAAAGTGGAAAACTCAGCAGCAAGTCACTAAATGAGTTTTTTTGTTAAAATTGGATGGACGGCCAAGCGGGCATGGAGATATTTGGGTGGAAGTGAGTGTCATGTGACACGGACGATGCATGGGTGAGTATGTCCAGTCAGTGTTAGAGGTGAAGCGACCACCAGTCACACTTTTGTTGTCTTCTCACCCTGTGTGCGTGCGTCTTTGCGTGTAGGAGTGTTGTCGCTTACCAACAGTCCTCCTACAGTCTAGCACTAAAGAGACAAGCCACACATACCTGCCTCTTAAAACACCATTACCAGTACAAAATGAAACCAATCAGGAATGTCATGTCAATGCACTTATATAACAATCGGCAGCCATCATGGCGGCTAGCACAAAATGCTAACAGGGGATCAAAATTCAAAGTTCTTTGCTCACCCCCCACAAAATGTGCTACAACAGTTGAGTCCTATGAAACCAATGAGGATGAGGACTAACTACAGAAAGTACATCCATCCATCCATGTTCTCATCCGCTTTATCCTCACAAGGGTCGCGGGGTGTTCTGGAGCCTATCCCAGCCGTCTTCGGGCAGTAGGCGGGGGACACCCTGAACCGGTTGCCAGCCAATCTCATGGCACATAGAGTCAAACTATCATCCGCGCTCACACTCACACCTAGCGACAATTTAGAGTGTTCAATCAGCCTGCCATGCATAGTTTTGGAATGTGGGAGGAAACCAGATCACCCGGAGAAAACCCACGCAAGCACGAGGAGAACATGCAAACTCCAAACAGGAAGGCCGGAGCCGGGATCGAACACCGAAAGTACAAAACTACCAAAATGATCACACACACACACACACACACACACACACAGGCAGCTTTGCTCTGGGTCTACGCTCCATTATTGCCAGAAGAAGAAAATTCAATTTTGTACCAGTAAGGATGTTTAGTATTATTCCAACTCTTCATCTCCGCCCATCTGCAGAGTGAGTAAAACAATCTTGGGCCGTTGTCGGCTGTAATTTGGTCAAATAAATAAACGGCATATTAAAATCTGACATTGATAATGAGCGTATAAACACTTCAAATTAATAGACAACTACACTTAGGGCAGCGGTATTCATACATGTTTTTTTTTAAACATGTTTTCAATTGAATTAACTTAATCATATCCAGTAACTGGCTGCTTGGTTGGAGAGGGTAGAAGAGTCCAGATGTGGAGAGAATAGTGAGGATGTTGAGGTGGGGGGTGATCACGCCATTTCTTTTTCAGTTGTGATTCATGACTTTGGTTTTGGCGTCTGTGATGATGCAGTGGATGACGTGCGGGACGGCCCGAGGGAGCAGCTGCACCTTCTTCTCGCCAACACTTTCTTTATTTTTTTTTTGTGCAGGAAGTACGACTGTAGATCCTAGCAGGCTGCTTTAATTCGGACCATCCCTTGTCACTTCATGATGTCTTAGACTACTTCTCTTCACAATCACTCAAGTAAATGATACAAGTGTGATGTGACATGACACTCCGGGATCCTAAATAATTACTTCATTTCCAGTCTCAACTGGATTGTCTTTACCATGACCACAGTTTATTGGGGACCTTCTCTGCCTATTCTTGCTCTTATTTTCACTGCTTGTTTTGTAGTTCCTGCTATCCAACACGTGGCACAATATGGTGCTACACAGGAGACATAATTCGAAATATGGAGTTGCCTGCATACTGCAAAAAAAAAATCCACCATTTAACAAACAGTGATATTATTATATCGCCTTATAATAACTCTAAATTCACAGGAAATTCAAAACAGCTCAACTTTGGTCGTTTTCAAATCATCAACAAATGATGCACATATCATTGCTTCCTCATGTCCTGTCTGCATGGTCTCAGCTATCTCCTGTAAACCCCTGCAGGGCACGCAACTTTTTTTTTCTTTACAACTGATTAATGACTCACATGAAAGTAATATAAAAAAAAAAAAAAAAAAAAGATGAGTCACGCCAAGCTGCTCGCATTTGCAGTGGCTTTCATTTGTGCGCCCAACGTCAAACTAAAAGCAACAGGACAGGTTACTCTTAAAATTATATTTTTGTGACGTGAGTCTCGGAGATCAACTGGATCTGGACACAAATTCAATGTACTTCTCCTTTTCAGTCTCTAAAACCAAAGCCATAAAACCTTGTCGAAAGTAACTTTAACACCAGCACAATTCTGCTCAGTAGCCTAAGGGGAAAAAAAATAATGCTTATTAAATATAGTTTATTTCTTTATTTGGGGTTATGTACAGCAAATAAACTCATGTGTAGACATGCACCAGATTATATAGCTCTGTCGCTAATTTACATTTACAGTCCATGTAGCAAGGAAAAAGAAAACGAAGAAAAGCGTAGAAAAATTACAAGTGCTTAGGAGAGGCAAACCATATGCACAAACATTATACACACATATAATTGACATTATTGACACATTTTCACTAAGAAGGGGCATTACTCAAATAGCGTAAGCAAATTATACTGACATGAATGACATGTGTCACAACAATTTCCTAACATGAGTGTTTTACTCATAAGTGTATGCAAACACAACCACATAAATTGCATGACTGACGCTTATATACGTTCTTAAAGTGCAATAAATCATCCATGTTTTCTTACATATACAGCAGCCACGCGCAGGCCTAAAGTTGATTCATCTTGTTAACGCAATTATGTATTGTTGGTCACGACAAATGTAGAAATACTACATCAGTTCTTCTTTTTAATTCTTAAAACGTTCTCTCAAAGAATATTGAACATTTCCCTGTTTGTCCGTATTCGCACATAGCTCACTTATGCTTAATAGCTTGTTTTGGGCCTCCATTATCAATATAGTTCATCGCAGAGATGTTGTTGGATGCTAAATGCTAATGCTAGCCAGAGTTAGCATGTTTAGATGGAGCATTTTCTCAACACAAAGGTAGAAGTCATTTTAAAAGAGTGATAACATTGCCCTGGTTTGAATTTAGCTAGTTAGCTTGCTAAAGCAAACGCACAAACAGACAAACTAAACTCAAACTGTTAGCTTAGATGTACAGTATAGCAACTACAAGGGAATATGTGAGATTTTAACAGAGCATAGTGTGGTTGAAGCACACTTTTATTTTTTCATTTAAAAACAAGAACAACGACAACTGAAAGACAACGTATGAAACACTCCTTGACGACGTGCTGCTATATTGTGACAGCTTCTGAGAAACAAAACTGAGAGAGGTTCTGTGGCTTTCAAAGAGTGTTTTACGCACAAAGTCGAGCATGACAAGACTGACTACTTCATGAAATATATTAGACACACTGTTGACTGATGTACAGTACATGTGTGGTAAAACACGTATTGGCGACTTATAGGCAAACAAACAATGTGACAGGTTCCGCCAACTGCCGGCGTCGGCAGTTTATGTGTGTGTGCAATCGCTGGAGGCGACTCCTCTCTTCCCCCTCGCCAATGTATTTAAACAGGAAATGTGTAGATTGTTGTTTTTTTTTTTAATAGATTTAAATAATGAAATCATTGACATGATTGGATTGAAAAAGAAAATCAATGTAAAGCACGGCGCACATAATTAAAATGGAAAATGACAGTGGTCAGCAGCAAATTTTAATCAAATATTTTATTAAATATTACTAAATGTATTACCACATAATATGGATGATGATGATGATGATGATGACAATGATGATGATTATTGTTATTATTATCATTATCAAAACCTGATGTGCTTGAGAAAAAATGAGGGCAGATTCAGTATTTACAGTAATTATCTGGCTACTTATGCTTTGCCGTCATTGTGGTTTTTGAAGCAGCTGAAAGTGAGGAGATGATTATTTGTTCCTAAAAGTGGGCTTACTTGGAACTATTATGCTCTCCAACACACACACACACACACACACACACACACACACACACACACACACACACACACACACACACAAACAGCTTCAGGCTCCGCTTTGTGCACGTGTTAGCACCATCCTATTAAAAAACAAAAAAAAATAGGTAAAAAAATTACACAAATTTGTTATGGTGTTTCACAGTTTCAAGATTCCCACCGTGATTACCATTTC
The DNA here is from genome assembly GCF_001891065.2 of Hippocampus comes. Lineage (NCBI taxonomy): Eukaryota > Metazoa > Chordata > Actinopteri > Syngnathiformes > Syngnathidae > Hippocampus > Hippocampus comes. The sequence goes on from NW_017805039.1 coordinate 1,926,832, forward strand.
GCTCAAACGGAATCCATTTTAGAGACTCAGTGCAAACAAACGTACTATTACCATACGTGTGTACTTTGGGTCACGTTTGGAAAAAGTTTCCAAATTTCAGAGTGAGAGAATGACATTGAAAGTTGTTTTCATGGCTGCCAAATATCAAAACAGTTCAACGAGTAAAATAAAAAAAGGCATAGAAAGGCACTGCTATTGAGGGTAAAGAGAAACAAGATGACAAATGAGCCAAATATTTGTCTGTGTGTGTGTGCGCGTGTGTGTGTGTGTGTCATACATGCAAGTCAACGTCAGTGAGTCGATTCTCTATCGCCGTGGCAACCGGGCTTCACTGCCATTGCTGCAATCAGCTATCTCCCGAATCAAAAGGTCATCAGAAGACAACGCGCGCTAATCTGCAAGAGCCGCGCTAAAAATACATGCTGCTATCCAACAGACGTCGCAGCAGATTTGGACTCTTGTGAGACAAAAACAAATTCTAATCCGCTTCATTTAATTAAGTCATCATGGAAAATAAAAGGACAGACTCTGAAACGTACTTGAGTGTAAAAATACAAATTAAAAATGAACCTTTTCTGTCAATTTTGTGTGTGCATATATATATATATATATATATATATATATATATATATATATACACATACATACATATAAGGTATACTGATATTTATATCTGTGTGTGTTTAAAAGTGGAGAGGAGAATTAAGCAGTACTCAAGACAATTGAACACTAGAACAGTCACTAAGTATTTGTACTTTGGTACTTCCCACCACTGAGCGTGGCCAAACATCAGCGGCAAGCTGTGATACGTTAAAGCGATGTGTGATAACGTGTGAGAAAATAGTGCCCGCAGGAATAGTTGCGGTCGGTAAACTTTCGGTGCCGATTGTCATCATTCATTTGCATCGTGTCCCCGACTGACTGCAACGCAGCATCCCTGTCTCATTTCTTTACGGAGTAGACGCATAACAGCAGGCCTGTCTTGTGATAAAACGTAAGCGCCAGTGTCTGGGAAAACAATATGGAAATATTTAGCGACGCCTGATAATCTTTGTTGAATGAGGCAATATGGGCATACTGTGAACCCCTTGTGTATGCGATTAGGCATTTGTCAATTTGCAAATTTTCTTTGGTTATTTGATGAAAAAGTATTTGCTGCTCATTTTGGGGCATCTTGGGGCCAAGGAACCTTGTTGAAGTAAGGGGAGGAGTTTCATTTAGTCGGGCCATAGCTGTGTCTCATAGAAAAGTGCTTCGTCGCCATCTTGTGGCATCTACAGGCAATGACATAACGTTTTGGGTCAGCGCGAGTTTGTCACAGGGCTCGGTTACGATGGCTTCGCAAATCGGAGCTTGGGGGTTTCATTGTACTGCTTCTTTTTACAGCGTACACTTACTGTGATGCCCTCACATGTTGGAAAGGAGAGCCACAGTTGCCAAAGCGCTTTTCAGCCGTTTATTGTTTTATAACAGGAAAACACAAACACAGTGAGCACACTCACAACGGGGCTGCTGTCAGCCACAGCTCACATCCACAAACACATGCTCCTAGCATGCCCCCCACCACCACCCACACTAAGCCCCACCTCTTAAAGGCACATGCGTGTACAGACACACTACAATACAGTACGTACAGTATTTTCGATATAGCTTATGCTTGCAACACAATGTTTCAGTAGGGGATATTTATATTGTAAATTTACTAATTTTTAAATTTTTTTGTAATGCATATAATTTTTAATCACTTTAATGAAAAAAAAATCACTGCTTCAATAAGGAAGACTGGAGTTTGATGCCAAATTTTTACATTCTGACATATTTTTTGGAATCTGTACATCATAAGTGTACCATCGAATGTGTACCAGGTAAAAGACCAGAGTTTCAGGTATATATTTAGTATTCATGTCATTTTCATATTTTTTCTCAGGGCTGAGTTACAAGCACTCAAATATGTTGAGTGAGTGTAAACGTGTGAGTTGTCCCCACACAATATGGGGAAGATGTCACGAGATTTTGCAACGAGTCAAACTACCATAAAAAATGATTGCTCTTCTCCTTTATTTATTTGAACGTGAACATTGAAGTCGGGCACAAAAAAAATTGTTCATCACAGAACTTGAAAAATTAATCTGGAAGATGCTAGTGTTAAAATATGATAAGACTCTTTTTTTTTAACTTTAGGTTGTGCAAAAAATGGTTAGTTGGCTCATTGCTCTCTCTTCTCAGACAAGCCAAGACCCCTGAGACCAAAGGAAGAAAACTTGTACTCTACTTTGCGCCCTCTTGTGGAAAATAATTGAAATGTGACAATTCAGCTTGTGACCCCCCCACGGCCCTCTCCACATTTACCATGAGTTTAAACTGATGTTTCTCACAAGTTATCTTTTTTACAGTCCACGCATCTGTTCAATGTTTCAGCACGTTTGGCACAACTTCCTGTTTTCTTGCAAGGAGCTGAACCAACCGCAACATTTGCAGTTGCAAAAGGTGGCGCATGAACATTTCCATGGATGTCCACTTGTCCTTCAGTGAAACTGCCAGTCTTCGTAGCAACCTGCTATTGACAATGATTGAATCTAAACAATAAGGCACTATTGATCTGAAAATATTTACAGCATGACGAAAAGGGCTGTTTAAATATCGATTCTAATTGAACCAGGAACTGTGTTGGTCCAGTCATGGATCAAATAAGTGTTGTGGGATTTTGCTCTTCAGCTCCTTGTTTCGAGAGCAGCAAAGTTGCAATTATCTAAAGGTAATATCAGCAATTCAAATAAAACATCTATATTTAGTAATATGCCATCAGTTATTCCAATCATTATGGAAGGAATTGTTTTTTTAACATTAGGAGGCCTCACAGATTAACATATACTTCTCATTTCTTCACTGATGTGACAGTCTCAATCATTTCTTTACTTATGTAAATCAAATATATCCATCTTTCAAGCGAGTTTGCAAATACGCCAACAGCATTTCTAATACCAACTTGATATTTCTTTAAACTTTCCAGAACCGTGCAGGACCTTTTTTTTTTCTTTTTCAAGCAAATGCTTACTGAGCCCTTCATCATAAAAGAATAATAATATATGACATAATGAAATGCCATATTTATTTTTGGAAGAATTTTACATCAAGTCCTATTGTATACCTATTGTATTTTTTTTAATGTATGATGATAAAAGTATCTATGGATGGGTTTATAATACCAAAGTTGTTTGATTTAAATAAAAAAAAAAAAACCTCTGTAACCTCACAGTTATGGTTGCATATTTCTACACGATGGCACCAAATAAAAATTAAGAAAAGTTATTAGGATGTATTTAAAACTTGTTTGAATATGCCAATTTTTATGATTTTTTTCTTGCTCTCCTGTGGGGTGAAGATCAAGGAATATCATTAATATTTAACAACTGAAGCCTTTGGAGACTCATTTGTGATTAAGCGTTATAAATAAATTTGGCTAGACATGTTTAATGTCTCTAAGCTATTCACTGCAAAAACATCATGTGGTTTTTCTTTTTTTTTGCTTGTTTTGTTTTGGTTTTATTTTGGGGGGGGGGGGTTATTTGAGTTAATTGGACCAACTTTAAAATGTAAATTATTGACATTTCTGGCAACAATTTCAGTTAGGATGCACAACAAAGCAAGCAAGTTGCTTGCTCCAAAACAATTTGCTGAGTTGTTTTTGCTTACTACATTTTTTTTTTAATCGGGGGAAGAATACAATCTGTCAACTCTTATATTACTTTTTTGAAAATGTGTGACAGCCAATTTTCAAATTTGCAAAACTAAAAATATTCGGTTGAATTGCCCAAATGTTATCATAGTTTGTTGCCTTGAATTTTTGAGTTCATACAACTTTTTTTTTCAAACTTTACCTGCATCACTAAACGTTCAACTAAACCATAATCCCAAAAGTTACACTGCATTTGTTTTAACATGGAATAAAACAAAATGTCAAATTTAGGGTCTTTTGAGGCCGAGTAGAAAAAAAAAATCCTGTCAGTTTAAGATATGGCAACACTGCTTCCTTTGAGGCCTTTTTTTTTTTTGTTCAGGGCAGGTGTCCGTCCTTCCCTTTTCTCTATTTTTGGGCCTCTGCAACGCCACATTTTGTTACACTAATGTCTCAATTGTAACTATGGAGTGGGATATGAGTCAGAATAAACCTTACCAAATGTGTGATGTGACACACGCCAACTGAAAATACACAATTAACCGAATAAAACAGTGTAGGTGAAAACTGTCATCCATAAATAGTTTATCCTTGTTAGTTTATGTAGACAGAAGGGAATATGCATGCTGACTTGAACTGAAAGGTGAATATTGAAACACACACTTCAAAAAGCTCTCAATATTCATAATTGGATATGACGAGGCTTTCACAAGCTCCGATGTCTTATTGCATGCACACATGCATGCAAATAGAAAGAGAGTCGTTTTTTACGAGTCGAATATTTCAGCACAAAGTCCATGTTAATGCACTTTTTAACCCATAAAGATCACTTTCAATCACGCTAACATTTAATATGTTTTTAATGACAACACGCCTTGTCTTGTTTGTGAGTGGGAAGGTGGAAAAACAACATCACACAGGAAGTTGACCGCATTTGACATTTTCTTTACCGTTGTAATGTTGAACGTCTCGCTATTTGAATAAAAATAAACATCCTGGGACGTGTCCTTTAAGTTATTTTGATTGTAAAAAAAAAAAACGAAAGAAAAAAGAAAAAAAAAGATTTTTACATTCCTTTTTTAAATCCATGAAACATTTCGGCCGTAATTCCACAAACTTTCTTGTGTGTAATGGTTATGAGGGACAAATAACTAACACAAAATATGGGACTCGCTTTAAATTAAACAAGTGAAAATGTCTAATTTTGTTCTGTATTACATTTATATTAACCTTTTTCGCTCATTTTTGTCATAGATTCAGATTTGTTTTCGCTTTTTTTCCCCCTTAACTTGTGACAGTTGCGCATTCTTTGCGCATCCAACGCACGTGTGCCTAATAAGAGTTTTAAAAGTTCCCTAATGCGCATTAGTGAGTATTTAAAATCCGCCAGTTAAGCACTTAAAAGTGTTTATGAACACAAAAGCGCATTTCAACCCTGGTAAACATTTAAGGTTATTCCATTTAAAACCACCCAATGTGTAAACGGCAAGCAGTCTCAGTTTTATGCTGCGAGCGGCCATCTAGAAGAATCACAAATCCTATTTGATTTTCCTTTCTTTATCGTTCATTATTTTAACGCTTACATTGCTTTAAATGTCAGCCGTGTTGTCTTTTTCAAGTTTGACTCGTTCAAGGAAAGGAGAGAAACACAACCCTTCTTAAAAATATTTATTCATCCTAATCCGACATGAGAGCGTTTTTTTGTTTCCCCTTGCTGACTTAAACCGAAAGGTTGATATGAAAACACCCTTCGAAAGCTCACATTATATTCACAAATTGAATATGACGAGGCTTTCACAAACAGCAATGTGAAACATGCGTACAAACTTGCAAGCATTAAAAAAAAAAAGAGTCGTTTTTAGGAATTGAGTACAAAGTCAATATCCGTGTACTTTTTAATCCATAAATAGCTTTTTGAATATTATGAATACACTTTCGTACTTCCAAACCCCCATAATTTATATATCGAGCAGCTTGCTGTTATTTTTAAACAACCTCACTCATTAGAGGGAGAAACAATTCACTGATTTATACCAAAAAAAAAAAAAAAAACACACTCACAAACACACAATATTGACTGTTGATATCTACACTTGGCAGTGGAAATAAGATCGAACACGTTGATTGATAAAAAAAAAAAAAAAAAAGCTTATTGTAAAAGCCGAGGAATTAAGCTAGTTAGAGGCGTAAAAATTAAAAAAGTGAATTGCAAAAAAACAAACAAAAATCAATGAAGTGAAAACGGCGGTTGAAAAATATGAATTCTACATAATTAATAAAAGTTATATATTTTTAAAAACATGCATATGTCGGCGGGGGACACCCACACGGCTCGAAAAACTCAGGCAGACCTTCCAAATTGAAAATGTGGGCACGAGTCGCCATCTCGTGGAGTACAGAGGAACTGCTACTACGACAACAACGCGCGCAGAGTATCATGACGTCACATTACTGGCAGCCTCTGCGGTGGATTTGAGTTTGTTCCACACACGATGCTGCACCCAACCTGGGTAAACAAGCTTCGACTGACTTCCCCTCAATTATTGTTGTCCATATTATTTTTATTATTATGATGATGACTCTTGGCAGGATCAGCACAACAGTCATCACAATCTCAATCAGAATCAACTTGACATGGAATGTCTCCGTAGCTGGCGTCACTGACGTTCCTCTGCCAAAAAGACGTTATTGACGAACAAAATATTCATTTAGGCCATATATTCAAATGTAAAAAAAATGCAGGGAGCAATGTATCATTGGCAAGACTGTATATGTTCAACAATGCACTTGTTTAGTAGGGGGAAAAAGAAAGAAAAGATGATAATTAAAAAACAGGAGAGGTGTTGCATTACTCAGAGACAGGGGCGTGCAAAAGAGAGGGCATCGACTGAACCCCACCCGCCCAACAAACTGGACTGAAAGGGAAAAGAGAATGCAAGACAACATTTCTACACTGTGAGAATACACGCAAAGTTTAAAAAAAAAAAAAAAAAAAAAACCATATGATGGATAACTTAGATTTTTTTAAATTCTTAATAAAACAGTATGTGTTTCACGGTCTTTTGTTTTTATTCATATACATTTTTTCACTCTGAGTATGTGATTTAACAAACGCATTTCAATATAATGTTTTTAGAATTGGTTCTTCATTTTTGGTCAGCAACATAAGTAAGCAAGGAGCTCTTTAAAGTCGAAACGTAGAAATGAGTGGGCGCACAAACTGAAAAAAATGACATTTGTTATTATTGCAAGCTTCTCGCGGGAATGCTGGACACGATCCCAGCTGCCTTTGGGCAGTAGGCCTGGTACACCCTGAACTGGTCGCCAGCCAATCACAGGGCACAAATAGACAAACAACCATTCACACTCACAATCACACCTCGGGACAATTAAGAGTGCTCCATTAACTTGTCATGCATGTTTTTGTGGAATGTGGGAGGAAACCGGAACACCCGGAGAAAACCCACGCAGGCACGGGGAGAACATGTAAACTCCACACCGGAGAGGGACTCGAACCCTGCACCACTGCACTATGAGCGGGACGCGCTAAACAGGCAATCGCCGTGCGCCAACTGGCACTATGACTTTTGTTTTTATTTCTGTATTTTTTTTTTTTAATAATCATAAATTTTGCTTCTCAAATCTCTAGTAATACAGCTTGCTTCTTTTGCCATGTCGTTTCATCGTGATGATTACTAAACTTTTTACAACTAGTTCCCTCATGGCTGAATAAAGAATCCATCTCTTCAAAAAACAGGTTTTTCATTGTTCTTTTCTTGATGCCTTTCGAGCTGCTCTACCAAGTGCATGCAGGAAGCGGAGAAGCCAAACGAAAAGAGCATGTGAGTGAAAATGTGAGTGTCTTAGTCATCTGACAACAGCACAGTCATAAATGTGCGAGTGTGTGTGTGCGTGTGTGTTTATGATTAAAAAGAGAAGGTACAACAGAACGCCCATGCCCACACAAACCTCTAATCCAAGTCATTTTGTCTCTTCAGGGTATTCATTATTCGACTATTTCTTGATCTTGAATTTGGAGTTTTGACGTTTTAGGAGCACATAAGTTCTTCATATGCAATAATAATAATAATAATAATAATAATAATAAAAATAATAATGCAAAAATATTTCAATGAATATATATTTTTTGAATAATCACATACCTGTATAGTACATAAATACAAATATCATTTAAAAAAGTTTAAATAAAAAATGCTCATATAAAAATAATGCCTATTAATAGGAATGAAATAACTTTGAACAAAAATTTAAAATGCAAATAAAGGGGAAAAAAAATCAAATAATGCAAGAAAATATTTTTATAACGATAAATAATTACAAATACATTTTTAAATTATTTAAACATTTTAAATAATTGCTACTTAATTATAATAAAACGGAAAAGAAGTAATAAATACATCGACACTCCATTTTGTGCCTAAAATTATTTATGTCTTTTGTTTTAATCCAGTCGTAGTAGTAATTAGAGGTCAACTTGACGTTGCGGTGACGCCTCCGCTGCAGGAAGAAGCTTTCATGTGATGTCATGAGCACTTTGTCAAGTGGGAGGGCAGGAGTGTGTTTGCTGCTCAAACGACCCGGCAACACAGACCACTGAGTCATCTGTGTCATGGCCCTCCCACACACGCCTCCGCCCATGCTCTCTTTCCCCCCCCCC
>NW_017805039.1:1935251-1959409 GCF_001891065.2 Hippocampus comes
CTCTCTCTCTCTCTCTTCATCTCTTCCTCCCTCCCTCTCTCTTCCTCGCTTCATCTCTCTCTCTCTCTCTCTCTCTCTCTCTCTCTCTCTCTCTCTCTCTCTCTCTCTCCCCCTCCTTCCCTCCAAAACCCGCAGCACCACCTCATCCGGACCCACAAAAAACAAAAAAACAGGCTATTTAGTGTACAGGGTGGAGTAAGATACACACACACACACACACACACACACACACACACACACACACACACACACACCAATGCATTTTTCACGATTAGTAGTCCAGCACGAATTTTGTCCATTTTTAAAATATTTATTTTTTACTGTATACATGGTTAGGAAGTTTATGTGGTCCCCCTCTATGTGCCCCCCCCGCCCCTTAGTAGCACTGATGAAAAATGGTGGCCCCTTCCATCATTTTAGTGCATTCTTGTTGTAAATGTATATTAGCTGGCTCATCCAGCATTGACATTTTTGTAGTCACCATTGCATCAATTTTACAATTTTTCCGCATAAATTGATTAATTTATTAGTTTGTTTGTTTGTTTGTTTTCAGACGTGTAGGCTACTTATAAAAACAGTAGTTCTATAATTTATACACACGAAAAAAATTCATGTACTGTATTAATTTCTTTTCATGAATTTAGTTCATCACGATCACATCAAATCAATAAGGTAAGCAGAGCTGTAGGATGAGCATAAATTAGCGCTAACTTCTGATAAGAAGCACATACCCACAACTCCCACGCCAGCAACTACACTAAACATTTGAGTATGTGTCTTTGATGATGTGCTCAGTGCATGCACCACATGCCCACATCAGTTACATTTCGCACTAATTTGGCATCTTGGCCATGAAGTGCCGCTTCAACGAGTGAAAATGCAATCCAATCTTCATAGGCGTTGACTTTGTAAAATGGTCACTAAGGGTAAAAACTGTGTGGCCCCCGCTCTGTCAGAAGGCCCTCGCTCCTCCCCTGGTTGTCATGGTAACACAAACAGAATTGGTATTTGATTGATTGATATTTGACTTGCAATGCATGGACCAAAGAATGTCTCAGTGGACTTTGGGCATAAAGACACACAAGCATTCACATTCACACATGTATGGAAGTGGCTTCAATATTCAATGGTTCACTTTTTTTTTTTTTTTGGTCTATGCTCTCTTTGTATGTGTTGCAAAGTAGCAGTTAATTAAAGGTTTATAATTACTGATACAAGTGAAAGCCCATTTATCATTAACCAGTATGTAACATCTATGCTAATGACCATTAGCCCATATATGGAGTTTCACATGATATGTTAGCATGAAGCTAGTAAGCATCAACAAACAACTTGAAGTACACAGCAACTAGAAAGAGGAAACATCCCTCTGTCAATGCGCATCAACCAGTGGACTTGATGTCAATCACATGACCTCATCCCAAAAACAAAGCGTCGCTTTTTCAGAGTTTTCGGAATTACGCTTCCCACCAAAATACAACAGCCCTGCCAAATTGAGTCGAGACAGAACCACCTAACCACCTCCTTACGTCATTCCACAGCAAAGTTCAGACAAAAGTGGATTTTTTGGGATGATTTTCACTTACCATTTGCGCCTGTTCATTCTGTTTGTCTTTTTCTGCTTCTTCTTCCGTGGACGTGCCTCACTAAAGCCTGAGAGAGACGGAAAGAAAAAGAAGCGCAAAGGAATGTTTTAATCACTCCAAGGGAGGCTGGTCATCTTCCCACGCACACACAGCATCAACATCTCACACACACACACACACACACACACACACACACACACACACACGAGTCTCCCAGAGGTTTGGGGGGCAGAAAGGGGGATGAGATCACAGCTAAAACGGAGGAGAGAATGTCAAGAATGGAAGGAACCCGAAGATGAGAGGAAGAGGAAAGAATGACGCGAAAAAGCAGAGCGCTTCGATTTGAGTCATCTCCAACTTCCTCAGATGCACCCCTCCCCTTCCCCCCTACTTTCGACTTATGATATCTGAGGTTGTGTGCGTGTACATGTGTCATGGGAAAAAAAGAAAAAAAATGAGAGTGTGATGCTACGCGCAAGAGAGGAAACAAATGGCTTCCTTTTTCCCAGGGATCCCAGGAGGCAGGGATTTTTTTTTTGTCTATCTCCGGGGATGAAATGAGGGTTTCGGTTCACATGCCATACAGTGGAAGCGTGATTGCATGCTGGGAAGCCTCTTCTTTGCATTTCTTAACACCTTAGAAATGGAAGTAATTTACTTGAGGATACTGGTCCAGGGGGGCCATTTATTTTCACTCTGGAATCCTGTGACCCAGGATGGCATGGATGTATCTGGGTTTTTTTTTCCAACTCTGTGTATTATTTTGATTGTATAAATGGATTCTTTTAGGGAGAGTTGGCCCTTATCACAAATATCCCGTGAGAGGAGCCATCGCATAATCATAAGATGCTACATTGCACAAGTAAAGTCATGTGGCTAGGAGAGTGTTGTGGACTTCTTTTGTTTCGCAGGGACCGAGAATATTTTCTAGTGTTCTCTGTATTTCAGTCACAGAGCTCATAGAGTAGTGGTTTGATATTCAAATTTAAGTTGGTTCTTCACCACATCCGTCATTCAAAACACTCAATCTTTTCCCAGTGAAATGAATAGAAATGCCATCAATTCGTTCCCGCTTCGGGACCCCATTAAAAAAAAATGGAATTAGGTTTTTCTTAAGAAAAATAGCACTCGGCAATATTGTACATTATAATGAATGACAATATGCAAGGAAATTAGATCATTTTTGGTGTAAATTTGTAAATTCTTTTGCAATAAATTGAGCAAGTGGAATCTCCTAAGTGGGCCACAGTAATATTCGTTATTCTTCGCGGACCATACAAAATTGATGCCTGCAAATATTTTTATGATAATTTTTCTGTCTGCATGTGTTGCTCAACTGTTTGTGTCCAAATATTCATTGCTCAAAGCAGTTACTGGCATGCTAGTTTCATTAGCCTGTCCATGGTGTATCACATTATATGTTAGCATTAGCAGATTATAACGCAGTTATGTGGTTGTATATACACGTGTACAGTAATTCTCTTTGTCTTATGTTTTTTTTTCACAGCAACTGAAAAAAGGTGGACACTTGCAACGCTGACCTTTTCGCTTGTTGTGAAACGAGTAGGGGTGGGTTCAATGCCATCCTACTGCGCTCAAGTTTTTGGTTGCAAGCAAATGCAAAAAAATTTAAATGGTCTAAATGACAGTCATATCTTGAAAGTCGAGATACTTGTAACTCAAGGCACCGCTGTATTTTAGCAGGATCTTCTGAATGCTCTCCGTCTGTTTCCTGACATTTTCTGTGCAGTCTGGAAGTGTGTGAACGTCATGAGTCAAGCTCAAAAGCATCTGACTCACCTCCTTCCCAGTCTAAACACTTTTAGTCTCCAGGTTACATGGGAACAGGGCCTTTGTGTTTCTAATTAGACCACACACATATCACTTTGCACTGTTGTCCAGCATCTGTGTTGACTTTTGTCATATCTTTGTGTGTGTGTGTGTGTGTGTGTGTGTGTGTGTGTGTGTGTGTGTGTGGTCTAATGGGATAGTGTGTGGTTGTGTGTAATAGAGTAGTCATGTGTGTGTTCTAATTCAGACCACCAAGCGTGATCCTCACAAGATGTGAAAAGAAATCACAGGCAAATATTCTTCATCCTCTTCAATGAATCATTAATATTACTGTGGCTTACTGAGTCACTGACAGGAGTCCTGAACCTTTTCTTTGTTTGTGTCTGCATGACTGTACTATACTGCTACCCGGTGGCCAAGAGAGGCACACACGAGGGATTCACAATGAAATAATCATGATGCAAAAACTGATTCTTTACCTTCTACTCATGTTATGACTGGATGTTTTGTTATAAAGTAAAATGTAGATTGTGATTTTCCTTATTAAAAAACAAACTTTTTTGTTTGTTTGTTTTGGTGGGATTGCCACGGAATAAGGAACCCTAAAATGTAACGGGAGTCAGTGAAGGAAAAAATACTCGAAAAAAGGTTTTGTTAACAGCAAGAAGACAACAATTGATAGGTATAACTCATACAAGTGCAGCTAGTCATATATAAAGGGGTTTATTTGATTTTGGTTGGGAGCTTTAGCTACACGAGAGGGCGGAAAATTAGTTGCTTTAATTAATTTACGCATAAAATGATTTAATGTATATTTATAATTCACTATCAATTACATCAATGGAAAGATATGTATTTTTTAAAGATGTAATTTTCAATTTGTACAGCAGATGGCGGCAGAGCCAACAGCCACGTCAGATTGGGGAAAGGAGGTCAATTCCCTAATTTGCCGCTGAGTGGCGATACAGGACAGCTTTTAAGGCAGCATGTGATTGCCACAAACTGGATTTGAATGGTTTGTATGCTGTATGGATTTGAATAAGGAAATTAGACTGTAATATTCAAATTTCAAACCTTACATGCATCCACATAGGGAATCAATACTCCTGTAAAGGCTGAGTTTTGGATATCAGTGTGTCTAATGAAGTGGCCTGTGGAAAAAAAAAACCTTGCTGGGAGAAAAATTATGAGACATAACCTTTGTGGATATGTTCGTGCAAATATTCCATGTTAGACCAAACAAACCACCTTTGAAACATGATATACACGTGTGCTAAATGCAAATATTGATGTATAGCCTTCAGCATAATACGTCCTTGCCAGTGCAGCTCTCTCGATATATGTTTGACACGTTCCTCAAAGCGCAATGATATGTCATGAGTCAAAATTGCACATCCATAAGATTGTATCATTGAAATTGTAAAATGCGATTGACTCATCGACGTGCAGTAAAAGTCAAGATGTTTAAGATTAGGAAGTTACTGCAAGAAAGTGCTTGATGTTAACCAGTAAATATCTGATATCGTTATTTTCACTGTTTGTTTATGATTTTCTTGAAACTATGTGTATATGCTAATTTCTGCTGAAATTCGACAAGGTGAGATGCCTCGTTTCGTTAGCTTAAATGTCAACATCCTGTTCATTTGAATGAGCAAACTTAGCATTGTCAGTGCTAAATTCTATTTTTAACAGTCTGAACTCAACCAGGAAACAGATTTTAAAAGTTGTCTTTGTGCGTGTGTGTGTGTGTGTGTGTGTGTGTGTGTGTGTGTTGTTAAAACTGCTGGTATATGCTAGTTCCTGCTAATGCTAATCTGACCCAATGAGATGACTTAAAGGTATTGAAATCAACATGCTGCCATTCATTTGAGTGAGGGAAATTAGCATTGTCAGTGCTAAATGCTGCATGCTAATGCTAACAGTTCACACCCAAATCATAGTACAGCCTTAAAAACTCCAATTGCTTACAGCCACAAATGACTAATCTCTGTCGGTATGTTTTCGGTAAAATTGTTGATAATATGCTGAAGCAGGTTCAATATATGTGTTTTCGGAGTCAGCTCACACGCTAATGCTAACAGTCAGAACCCACCCAAAGGTAAAGGCTAACATTGTTACTGCAAAATGCTTTTAAAAAGACACAACTAAATTTACTGTTGGTGCTAAATGCTACATGATAATGCTAGCATAAGGGAAAGAAGCCAAATCACTGATTGAACTTTAAAAGTATCACGTAGAAAATTTTGAAATGTCTTTTCTCCCTGTCCTCAAATTCTGCCTAGCTACAGCTGACAGTTACCCGGGAAATAATAGTGACTGACAAGTGGTTGGGTCAAATCATTAGTTACACGCAGAGGAACATACAATACGCCTCAGAGTCAGCAGCATGCCAACGTCAAGAGGAAGTTTGAGCCCACCAGATCACACAACCAGGAAACAAGCTGTCACACAATGATGCACACATGAACGCGCGCGCAAACACGCAAGCAAACACACACACACACACACACACACACACACACACACAAAGATGTCAAAGAACAATACTGTTTAAATAAAGCCTCTCTAAATAGAACATACAAACACACCCAGTTATTGTCCGCGTATCTATGAGACACACACACACACACACACACACACACACACACACACACACACACACACACACACACACGGTTAGTGGGTGTTTCAGCTACATGAATGGAGCAAAGTGGGACAGGGAAAGGCCACTTGACGAGTGGTGTCATTTTGAAAGTCCCACCTTGCTCACCTTTTACAGTGCTTTGGAGGATGATGCCTTCCATAGCAGTAGAAAATGTGACTGTCAGATCGAGAAGAGATGAATGAATCAAATATTCATCACTATGACCTTAATTACATCAACTACTAACATGTTGTGGGCAGAGGGGTGGTTAGCTAGTTTGGGTTGCGTCGCATGATGCTGTCGGCTGAGACTTCAACATGAATTCATTTGTGCTTTTGAAAGGAGCTACACGGACAAGCAACCGTTCACATTCACCGATGGAAAATTTAGTAGTCAATGAACTTTACATGAATGTTTTTGGAATGTGATCTTTGTCTGTAATCAACATTCACTGCTCCATAAATTGTTCAAGTTGTCACAGAATTTTTTTCTCCAATCCCTGTCACAATATTACACACATCCTGCTTTGCTGAAGGGCAGGAAGCTTCAAAGCTCATCTAACTTGTGGATAAAATTCCTGTTAGGCCTTGGGAGGCTGATATCATCGCATTCCTTTGGTGTTTTGACCCGCATAAAACCACCCTGATGGCCTTGAAGTGAATCTTGATCGGAGGTTATCAAATGCCACATTGTCCCCTCGTTGGAAAAAGAAAAAGTTCATCCAAGCAAAGGAAAAAAAATGAACACTTGAAAGCATCTTTTAAACAGACATATTGATTTGTATAAAAAGTCCTTTAAGGTCATAGTTTTAGAAAAATGAAAAGGAAAGTTGTACTATCAATTCAGTCGGACGCAAAACCAAAGCTGTACAAAATAAAGACGACACAGTTGTATATTAAAAACATGACTGTGTAATAGGCGAATACATGGGGAAAAGTGCTCAGAAAAAAATATAGGCCAAAGTGGGCAAATTATGTTGCAATAATGTTTTTATTTTTTTTGCTCCGCAAAATAAGTTACTTAAAATATATCCATTCATTTATGTCATTGGGTAATTGGTTACTTTATTAACTGGTTTCCAGGGCACACACAGACGCACAACCATCCGAGCTGAAAATCGCACCTGAGGACAATTCCGAGCCATGAATGTTTTGGGGATGTGGGAGGAAACAGAACCCGGAGAAAACCCATGCAGGCACGAGGAGAACGTCCGAACCCCACATAGGAAGGCCGGAGCCTGCAATCAAACCCCGCACCTTCGCACAGTGCTAAACAAATTAGTACTAAATTTTTTTAATCCGGTTCTTTCATTTTCCGCCAACGCTTGAACGCACGCAGCATATCTCAAGCGGTAACTTCCTGATCTTGAAGCGTTTTTCAAATTTCTAAGTTTACACACCCCTTCTGCTTGAATTGCGCGTATCCGGTATGTTACCCATTCACCAAAGCTTCCAACTAGGCGTTTATATGAGG
The DNA here is from genome assembly GCF_001891065.2 of Hippocampus comes. NCBI lineage: Eukaryota > Metazoa > Chordata > Actinopteri > Syngnathiformes > Syngnathidae > Hippocampus > Hippocampus comes. The sequence continues at coordinate 1,942,746 of NW_017805039.1, forward strand.
GTGGTAAGAAGTAAATACTGTAAAAAAAAAAAAAAAAAACCTCCCGGAGTGTCACAAGATTCCACGCGGCACTCGCAGTGACGTCACACTCAGCAAGAGAATGGAAGGGAACAGATCAGCTGTGCTGCCTTCGTTTCATTGGAAATTGTACATATACTGATGTGAAAGTTTCGAACGGAGAACAAGGGAAAAGAAAGGCTGTGCTGTTTCACACAAACATACACACCTTCTTCAAGCACACACTCACTTCCTTTGAATTAATTTCAAAAGTGAACTTACCCAACTTCAGCAGAGGTTGTGGACCCTAAACTTGACTTTGCGTCCTTTTCTCAACGCCACATGCACACACTTCCTTTCAACTTTAGAACTGAGGGATTTAAAAAAAAACGCAATGTACGTCAAAATAAACCACGCCTAAACCACTTTTGGATCATTTTTCTGCCTGCACAGAGTCTTGCACCCGACGTCCTTCAGCTAGGCGCCATTCACAGTGAGGCAGCTGAAGGATTCGCCGACTGCGAGAATCAACTTCTGATCACACGCCCACAAGGTCCTCCACCCACCATGAATGGACACATGTCATTCATTGGACACTGTGCAAACCAGGTGACTTGACTTTAATGGCTTTCGTCTAATTTTCACTATTCTTGAAACGTATAAAAAAAAAACAAAAAAAAAAGTGTGTGTGTGTGTGTGTGTGTGTGTGTGCGCACATACATGTGAAGCCACTCCAAAATACCAACGCTTTGTAAAATATATGCAATACAGAAAGTAACTTGTATACAAAAAAAAGTGGGGCAAAGTTGTAAACCTTGAGGTACCCCCTTGTGTATGTTTTTATTGTTTTTTTGGGGGGGGGGGTTGTAAGGCACGGAAGTGTAAATTGTAAAATCTTACAATAGTGAGATGCATAAAAAGCAGAAATTAGAAGCGATTTTAAGACAGGGTAAAACCTGCATCGAGGAGTGAGTGTGCATGTGCAAGTGTGCGTATGTGTGCTTATCTGGCTTCCTCTCGATATGCAGATAATATTAAAAGTAGCTGCAACTCACAGGCCTCAGCACAGGGTTCATTTTCATGTTCACAGAGGAAGTAAAAGAAGAAGCGGTGCCAGAAAGGACGAAAAGCGCACCATTGCTTTCCACTTCTTTACAAAAGCGGAGTCAGGCTTCTCCATTTCACACCAGAATTTTAAAATTACCTGGTTTGAATTCTCAGAATAGACTATGAAGTGAAGTAAATGCACTGCGGTGACCTCCTGCAAGGTGAGCAGGGGAAGCGTGGAGGGAAGTGCAGTTGTGATGACATCCTCCCACATGAAAGAGATGAATTACGCAGTCTTTTTTTTTTTTTTTTTTAAGTTTGTAACCGATTTTAGTTTGAAATGCCGTCAATGCAATGCACCCATACACGGCTGTCATCTGTCAGACCATTTAATAATTTAACGATGCCGTGGAATGACTAAATTTAAATTCCACTTCGATGGTCAACATCACACTTTGAAGGAGGTGAATAGATGTCATCTTTAGGTCGGAAAATTTCCACCTTTTGAACTCATGGAAATAGATAATTTTGAAATCCCAGTCGGACATTACTTCAGTCATGTCACGTGACTCATGTTTCAGTTCGAGTTTTTTTGCTTCATACTTGTCAAAGGAGACCGAAAGACACAAGTACACATACACGGTCAAGCCTCACTTTTTAACACTTTTTTTCAGAATGAATTTTGTCCCCGCTTTCATACATGCATCCAAGTTTCGTACGTGCATCGCTTTCTGGAAAGCGATGCACGTTTATCCATCACTGACTCAATTTTCATATTGTTGACTTGCTCCGTTTATCATAATCCTAGATAAGTGTTCAGGATAAGAGTATGTGGGCAGATGCATTTGCGTATTTCAAGTCTTATACTAACGGTAACCTTGAGCAATTAGGAAATTCCTAGGATTGTTGACAGGACGTGCCAGCTGTGAGGAGATGTTCACGTGTGGGAAGTGAAGGTTCTGCCAAGTCATTTTGGACAAAAGAACTTGCGTCAGCTAAGGAATCTTTTTTTGCCGAGGATACCCTAAAACATTACTTACTCTTACGACTTACTCGAGACTCCCAGGCGGGCAAAGTTACGCACAACAGGAGCAGCAACATGTCTGTTGAATTGAAGCAAAAAAAAAAGTGTAAAAATGGTTTTAATTTATTTACATTTTATTGAATTATGTTGGTACTGTATGTTTTTATAAAGGACAATGTTAGAGATTTTTTTTTTTTTTTAATGAATCACTACCTACATTTTAGTTGTTTTTTTTGTGCATGCTGGAATTAAATGGCACTCATTACACATAGCTTCAAAGATTATTCAAACACTATTCGTATATTTTTAAAATTGGCCAAAAATGTCTTTTTTTTTTTTTTGCCACACATTAAGACATTATAACATAAGACAATGACCTTAACACCCCACCCCAAATAATCGGCAAATAAATCAGCCCATTTTTGCCAGGTTTCATCTCTATTGCAAAACAGTCCAATGTTATGCAATTCCTATCTTTATTGTTGTAAGCATTAAGGAATGGAAAAATGATGTTAATTTTTTCATTGTTGTGTGTTTTTTTTTTAATCAGACCATTAATGGATTATCTGAATTAAATTCTGGCAAATAACAAACAACAACAACAAAAAAAACCCAACAATTGATTAAAATGTCAATGCAAAAAAAAAAAAAAAAATCTTTATTTTCTTAAAGGCACAATTTTGAACGCGGATATCCTTTGATTGTGAAGATCCATCCAATGTGGTGAATTTCACTGGTATTATTATACACCAACCGAAGGTGTTTTGTCTTTCATTCAGGTGCACCAGAACCTGAGCGTGAGACACTCCTGTAGGCGAGACGTGAGAAAAGCGCACAGCGACGCTCCCACGGCAGTTTATTATGGAAACAAACCCAACACACAGGACTGTCCTGCGCTTAGCTTCATGTCTATACGAAAAAAGCGACTGCAATCGCAATGACTTTGACGATGACTATTATGGGTTGTTACCGAAGAGGGCGGAGGCAACCCCCGGTTTGTGTTCCTCGCTTAAGGTCAAGCATTCCGAAGCAAGGCCAACCTGACGACTTCTTCTTGGCCAATAATGCTGCATTGCCATGAACAACACAGCTCATGAAAAAAAAAAAGAAAGAAAAATGCAGTTGGATCGCTCTGGGTTGCGCAAGCACTTTTGCTTTTAAAACATCCAGACAACATGACGAAAGAATGTGAAGAATGAGCCAACCGTGTGGTGCAAGGCTCAGTAACTGGAAGTAGTCATTAGACTTAAAAGAGGAAACTGTTAACAAAAAAAAAAAAAAAAATCAAGGTATGCTTTTGTTTTGAAAAAAGCTTTTTAGACTTTCATTATCAACCCCATCAAAGTGTCTGTATAAGGTTGAAACAACTGTTGTGTGTGTTACTTTAGAGTTTTTTGAAAAATTATAATGACTCTTTTGTTGTCTGCGCTGAAATCTAGCGAGGCAGAAATGATAGCGGTTTCAGCAGTTTTTTTTTTTGTTTTTGACTTGTGTTTGTCGAAGCTGTTTCCAATATGTTAGCTGCCTCTTACGACCATAATAATGGACACATTGTTACATTAATAACAACGCATTGTTGAAAACAGCTTGACCCAAACCGATGGCATTCCTCAGGGTTCATTTCTTTGCCCCATTTTTTTCCCTCCTCTCAATGTACTATCATGTAATGTTTTATAGACTTGTCCTCACTATGGTCACGGGTGAGCGGGGAGTCCATCCTATCTTTGGGCCGTGAAGCAGGGTAACCTCTTGACTGGTCGCCAGTCAATCCCAGGGTAAATATAGACAAACAACCAGTCACGTGTTCACACCTATTTAGTCTTATGTATGCTTTTAAGTACTCGGCTGCTAAACTCTAGCCAACCGTGCTGATATGCGCTACTGTACTGCAAATGATGTATACTGTATTTTTATGTTCTCTGTCATTCATTACAGCACATTAAAAGTCATGAGAGAATAAAGCACACGTGATAAGGCTGTGATCATGACTTTGAAAAGGAAGTAGCAAACTGGGAGCGCGTAAATGGATAGCACAAGGCTTGAAAATGTCATAAACTAGCAAGGGTTTGTTGTCTGTTATACAGTAGATAAATACATGGCCGTATAAAAGGGATGTTGGGGGTGGTGGGGGGGATACCTACAGGATGTTACAATATGCGTCTAGTGGTCATTACATGACCACTCAGAAATGACGGTGCGGAATGTTTATAATTTACGTGTAAGTTTTGAGGAGGATTCCAAAGAAGCAAAAGAGGAGATGCTTAAAACCTGGTTTTCTTTGATCATCTGAAAGACGCTCACAGTTTGGACACTCGTTAGCATTTAAAGACAAGATTAAAAATGACTTCCAGGAAAGGGGACGCGCTCGCTATCAGCCAGAAGAACGCACAGCAGGCCGTTGAAGGTCTGGCTATCTCGTTTTACTGAGATGGCGCAGTCAGACACGGCAGACAGAGAGCATTGATGGAATGCAGTTACATGAACAGAGTTGAAAGAGCGCGTGAGAGGAGAGGGCGTGGGCAGTTTGTTTGTTTGCATGTTTCTCATTTGCTTAGGAATGCTCACACAGCTGCTGGCAAACTGGATATTGTAACTGATTGTTAGCACGAGAGCTGCTTCTCCGCAACTTGCAAGCGTTTGATGCAATGTACACGCCTTAGAAGAAACATCCAAAAGTTGGGCTTCAAAGAGAAAAAGATTCTGCTCTCCAGACAAAGAACCTAAAAAAAAAAGACTGCAAACATTCATATGAAAAAGTGACTTATGGTGATGGATACGAATAGCAGTGACTCTGGAATGCCGACATGTTTTGTTATCTTGGAAATGTGTGTAGGAGTGAGCCATTTTTCACTTCCACCCCACTTGTTAGGTAACAGTGAGGCTAAATTACATAGACCACTGAGGGCTGAATTCACGAAAGGATCAAGCGGCTTTTGCATGGTACTAAACCAGTAAAAATGGAGCAAACAGTGTCTAATGCAGAGAATTTGCAGATATTTAAATGAGGTAAAATGCAAATATTTTCCGCCAAAATTAGCCGACAATGTCGGAAAGACAGGTGTGACAACACAGTTGGTGTCACGTTAAAGCCAAAAGGTAGGCGGAGCCGGATTAGTCAAACGCAGAGGTTAGCGTTAGCGTCTGATCAGCATCATATAATTTTTCTTTCAGCCAACAGTCTCCTCCCAAATGAAATTACCGACAGCGGCATGCCGAGAAATAAATCCAAGCGACCAATGTTGTTGACTGATGCATTCAATGCAGCACGGTTTTTTTACAGTTTCCTCGTGGGGAATTGATTCTTGCTGCATAAGTTCAGGTCATTACAGATCTGGAATCATATTTTCATAAGACATAATATCATCTCAGATTTATACGCAAAAACGTGAAGCGATTTGCTGCCTTTACATAAGGAGTTTTGCTTTTGTAAATATGTTTTTATTCAAATAAGAATTTAAAGAGCAAGAGCCTTCCTTTAAGCCTGGAAGGAGTTAGTTAGATGGAAATGAATGTTTTTCCAAGTGTGTCCAATTACAAATACTGACGCAGCATCACACAGCTCAGCACATGAATTCCATGAAAGGAATTTTGAGGAGTCTTCCCTTTTATTTATTGACTTCAGACACATAACAAGTCCAACTTGGGTGAGTCACTAATTTTGCAAGTTCTGTCATGTGGGTTAGGGGTGGGAGATGTGGTGGACACCCAGAACCAAGCCGCCGCCTGTTTTCAATTACTGACTCCGTTCTGAATGACTGTCATGACACAATGGCAGCCGAACACAAACATACACTACTCCATTTGTTATTTCAATTGGACAATTCAAAGTTTAGAGTTCAAATTAAGCTCACATGTAAAGGTAGTTTAGGGTCATTGTGAAATTTCACCTGAAAACCCTAAATCCCAAACTTTTTTGTGTGTAGTATATATATATTTTTGACAATAGACCCCCCTCCCCACCCCCAGCAGTCAGTGAACCGGACTAGGAACAAATATTAAAAATGCGTGCAGGCTCTTTATTATCCTCACCAAAAACCTTCAAATTTACACAAAAAAAAAAACAACAAAAAAAAAAAAACCTACATAGAAACATTATATTACAAAAGTCTTTATTCCCAATCAGATTTCCACAGAGGTTACCTGTAACACATGCAGAAGGGAACGGAGTATAAGGCTTTGAGAGAACTCAAGATTCAGCGTGCGAGCAAGGGGAAGCCAAGTTGCATATATAGCCCCGTTTCAGCCTTCAGCAGGACCGGAGCGAGCCTGAGCAGGTCTCTGAGTGGGATTCCCAACTGGCTGCTGCTGGACAACAAGTGCCCGAGTGAAGCGCAGCCTAGAGAGGGGGAAAGGATGCAATTGAACTCATTCAATGCCAAAACGTGAAACTACGTTTGCAAAACCCCAATCATTTAAATGATTGCAGTATGAAAAATCACCACTAGATGGTAAGAGTAGCTTTGATCAGATCGCGGTCGCACATAGCGTGAATGGGTGTGGGATGTGGCACGGCGAGCCTCCGTTGCGATGTGACGTGCGGAAGCAGTGTGGTGTTGAGAATACCGATAAATGCTGGTAGCTAACTCTACAACAGAGCTTTTTCAAATCAAGATGACGAAGTCCCATCGTCATCCTTGACGAAAACCCGCAAACCGATATCATCCTTCAACAATTGCCTACCTTGAAGCTGCGTGAGTTTGTTCCTGAGGCAGGGGACAGAGCGGTAAACCAGAAAGCAGGCCAACATGGGCGACCGGGTACCATCGGGGAGAGCCTTGCTGCAAATGTAAGACTTCAACGCTGAGCTGTTGTCTGGATGAGAAAATGCACATCAAAGCAAAACTTGTTTTGACTGAGGAATGTCCTTGTCATTTGCTTGTACTATAAACCGCGGGGGAGGTTATTTCCTAAAACGGGAAATTTGACTTTGGTGAGAAAAAAAACAAAACAAAAAGAAAAATAACTGAGAGTGCATAAAGGTACCACCATTCCACCTCTTAAGCCGTTTAGGCTTTTTTTTTACCTTTGAGCCAGCTGTCCAGCGCAACATCCACCTTGTTCTTCATGACCGGTAAAAACTCTGAGGAAAGCAGCGCGTCGCGGCAGTTGCCGGGACGCCGTAGCAACCTGCTGTCCCAAAGCTCCACCACCAGACGCATCTGCCACAGGGCGAAGCTGTGCTGCAGCTCGCCACGGCAAAGAGCGCCTACCGCCTAAAAGGAAGGAGACTCCGTTCGAGACCTGCCGCGAGCAATGTCGGACCGCCGTGTGCGTCAATGCGTTTACCTGCTGGATAGCGATGTACGTGGGCAGCATCTCCGGACATTCCTGCGCCACACACTCGTACAACATGGCTGAGAACAGCGCCACCGTCTCCTTTGGCTGCGAAAATATCCCACAGTTTATGTTTCATCTTCTTATGTTATGTTTTACCCCAGACGGCACCACTTCAGTAATTCTTCCTGATCATCATCATCATCAGAAGTGTTGACGTGAAGGTAACTTAACTGTCCCATTGTGTATGTGCCTAGCTGTAAGATGTTAACGGCAAACAATCGGTATTAGGGGAGTGTCAATTATTCAAGGAAATTCGAATTGGTCAAGTGTAGCATACAATGGTGTGAAATGTGTACATTATTTATTCTTGATTGATGCGGAGGAATTACTGCATAATTCCCGTACAAATGAAGGACAGCCAAGGCCTCGTGATATATTATTGCATCTTGACGTGGTATGTTGATTACAACGCTATTTGCACAATCCGGATGCGGATACCAGTCACGCCACATTCAGACGTGCGCAAAGATTCAACAAACTCGGGTATGTTTGCAAGATTCAATCAAACGTTGTTGGAAAACAAAATGACACAATTTCGACTGCACGATGGTCATCGTCACCTCTAAAGAATTAGGTCAATTATGACGCCAACGTATTGAAATGCTCATTGTATCAAGTATACATGATGTACGACAAAAAGTAGTAGAAATCATTCCAATCAGGAAATTTTCAGAAAATTTTCCCTCCACCTGTTTTAAAAACTGCGTCTCTGAGTTCTAGGACCACAACGTCGGATCATTTTTACTGTCAAAAAATGTTTCCACACACGGGGGTGCCATACAGGTTCTAGTGAAGCTCAAAGAACACAAACTAGCACAGTTTCTGTCTAGCACCACCATGAGGATGAGGCCGGTCCAGACACCTTGCCTGCACCTACTGGTGGGAGGAAACGGCACCGACTCACGTGCTTCATCCCATCGGGCGCCTTGCAGAAGAACTCCGCGAAGGAGAGCAGGGTTGGCTCCGAGGTGAAGGTGGAGATGGCCTCGAGCTGTGCGCACACACGATGGGCAATTAGTGACATCTGGAATGTCCAAAAATTTATAAAATAATGTAATCCGGTCGAACTGACATTTTCAAGTGTGGAGTCTAGGATGAAACCCATCCAGTAAAGAACAGAGAATTAAAATGGATTGGATGACATACGATGGTTGACCATCACAGCCCCCGGATTCGATATGTGTTCAAATAGGGGAGGAAATTTGGCGCTAAAATTTGCTGTGTGGGGTCAAAAGATTTTTTTAAAGAATAGATTAAGTTAAATTCCAGACATTGGGATGAAATTGTGATCAAATTCCGCTTGCTAACTGTATAAAAGCACGTGTGTACCTCGGTATTTGAGGGAATCTGAACACAACGGCAAAAACTCACTCAATCCCTCCTCCAAGAAAGTTAGAAAAAAAACTCGACCCGAGCACGAGTTTGACCAACTGACAGGAAATGGTCACGAAAAAGTCTCAAGAACTCATGCCTGAAACGACGGCAGCCATTTTGGTCCGAAGCAGTCCATTTTGGGTAAATTCAAGGGCTTGTAACTCTGCCTGTGCTCTCAACTTGGGCCAAACGTCTTTTTCTGCAATAGTCTGACAAAATTACCTTAAAGGCTCTGATTCCAGAACTGCGCTGGTTGACGGCAGAGCCCAGCAGGCTTTTCCAACCCTGGGGGTCGTCTTTGTAGGGCAACTGTCCGGCTCGGAGTTTCACGTACAACACGCCGTCCTTGGAGAGGACAGACCTGAACGGCAGGACAGAAACCGTTGTTTAAACTATGCCCACCAAACAAAGAGTGTCAATGAGCCCTTTGGGGAAAGCAGCTTTTTAGCATCTTCCTCACTTGAGATGCTGCACTTCTTTGATCAAGTCAATACAAAGCTCCCAATAACGAGGACCCTTTACTCGAACCTGCCAAGAGATAACGAGTGAACAGAAGGGCGCTATGTTAAATTATAATGACATGAGTCCAGTGGTGACGTTGCCATCCCCCCTCCCCCCTTTTTTTTTTACCCGCTTGAGGAGGTGCAGCTCAGGCAGCATAGTGGGAGCCATCAGCTCTACCGTGGTCTCGTCATACCAATCCGTTTTCTGCAATGACAGCATTTCAGTCGGTAATCAAAATATTCGAAAAGATCTCTCAGGATAATGCAAAGTAGTTGTACACCACTGCAAACTAAAGACCACTATGACAACAGTCAATTAAAAGTGAGCATTGTTCCCTTACAGTGGATGTGGGTCTGTAATATTAAACATTAGCAACAATGCTGTGATTGTTGCTGACACATTAGTATCAGAGTTTGAAAGCTCTACATGCAAAAAAAAAAACTTTGGGTGTAACCTGATTATTTTTATGTGAGGAAATAAGAGCCCGGTGAATGGTGTAACGCAAGCCAAATAGTGCAAGCGCAGCGGTCTTAATGCCCCACAACGGGAGAAACAAAAAGTGGCCACAGAGACAAAACACCAGCGTTTTATATAACGAGGCATTTTTCTCCGCGTCACCCGATAGATAACGGATTTAGTGGCAGTTTAGTGGATGAAGTGAAACCAGCATATGAAGCACATTACTTGCTCACCTTTGAGGAAGTGCCACCAGGAACATGCAACCACAAAGGAGAAGTAGGAAGAATGATGTGATAGAAATGAGTCAAAGATGCTCTCTTTTACCTTGTAGGTGACCTCCAGGAGAGCGTAGCAAGGCTTGAGTGAGTCGACGTCAACCGGCACCAGCAGGCGGCTCTCGGCGGCCAGCACAATGAGATGTCGCAGTGCCTGCAAGTGATAGCTGCAGAATATCGACATAACAAAACAAAAATAAATAAATAAAAATGGAGGGCAAGAACGTGTTATGTCTTTGACATCTGGAGCATTTGCGAGACCTTGACAAATCGGTTTTAAAAATGCATTTCAGTTTGAACATGTTGGAATTTTGACAACATGAACGACATCTGGAGCATTTGCGAGACCTTGACATATCGGTTTTAAAATGCACTTCAGTTTGAACATGTTGGAATTTTGACAACATGAAGTCGATTTAATTTTGGGCATGTAGAAACTCAGATTTTTAATTCAACTTTTGGGGAGTACTCTGGATTTTGCACGCCCTTTTAACAAGGTTTGCGAAGGGATATTACAGGTAACAAATGTTTCAGGTCTGTGCTATGAGTGATTTAATTTTTTTTTTTTTTTTTTTTTTTTTAAATAATTCAACTTTTGGGGAATACTCTGGATTTTGCACGCCCCGATAACAAAGTTTGCAAAGGGATATTACAGGTAACAAATGTTTAAGGTCTGTGCTATGAGTGATTTAAAAAAATGTTTTTTTTTTTAAAATAATTAGTCTGTTAATCTCACCGGTTGTCCGTGCTGTGTGAGGGGAAGTGAGGGTAGAGGGCACACAACATAGCGGCGATGGCCGAGTTGGAGGTGCTCAAGCTGAACCTGATATATAAAAACAACAAAAAAAACGTAATCATTATTAAACCATCAATTCTTGCCACAAATGTGCATGAAAGCAAAACAGGCGCAGGAAGTGTACACATCCCATTTCGAGTCGGACCGCTGCCGTCTCGTTTTGTTTTGATAATAACTCTTGACGTCACGAGCCGCTCTCCAGCCTCTCTATCATAATAGCTGCTGCTGTTTTGTTTCAAGTGTGTACTTGGACTAAAGGAGCTATTATGATGATGAAAAAATAGGATGGGGTGGGGGGTCAATCAATACATGCAACTCGGACACGTGAGGTGACATTTACTAATCGTCAGTTAAAAGCTTGTTGACATTAAATGGCATCCTTGAGAGCATAGCTTAGCACAATTGATGGCAATGTGGGTTTTTTTTCCCACTGGAAAAGGGAGAGTGAAGTTTTACATTTCGTTGCTTCTTTTTCAGATCGTTGAATGACTTTAAAGGGAAAATGAGGTCTGACATTTTCATTGGCAGCAAGCACGATCATGTCAAAGACCAAAAGGTGAGAACAGTTGGTGATTCTGGTAAGCGTCACAAATGCGACTGTTGGGCAAACTTGTCAGAGTGGGTTTGAGGGGTTCATTACGTTAACCAATGTTGCTGCTGCATGCAGCACATGGAGAGATCCGCTACATTAATTGACAAAGTGTAATTCAGTGGCGCTACCTCCAGAAGTGAAAATATAACTATGGCGGGGGTTGTTAAAATCAGAGAGTGGTGGCTTCGTGCAAGCAATATTGTAGTCTGGAGACAGAGGGGTGAACATCTGAGTTTTTAGATGTCATCCATGATGCCACAAAAAGTGGCTGATCTGATGCCGGTCGCTTTGTTTTCGGAACATTGCTAACAGACGAGGCCTCACTTTGTCATAACGCCCGAGCTCCATCGCAACACATGTAATACCGAAACAGAACCACAAACCACAAAAATGAACGATCTCAACCATAGTGTGACAAGTGCATGTTACAGTAAGGGTAGAGTACTGTTCATCTTAAATAACGCTGACAGTAAGGATGTATTTCTGAATGTACTTTGGGAGAAAAGTTCTGAAGCTACAGTTGTTACATTTTACTTGATTCCATAAAAAACACGATTCTCAGCTAGCCAGCAAATCAAGTCTGTCTCCGTCTTTCCCTGGCCCACACACAGGCTGCTGGCAGCAGCAATGCATTCAAACACACTTGGAAAATCAGCACAACAGAACAGTACATGGCTCACTAAAGCCTCTTCTGCAGAAACATGCAACACACAAAGTAACGCAGCTCGGTAGAATACGTCTATCTCTCAGTAGCCCAGTCCTCCTCTAACGGGAGGCTTAAGAAGGAAGTTAGCTTTTGAATGCTCTTATTTTTGGAATATTTTACCAGAAGTACGGAAGTGGAGAGTGGGTGGTGGCGACTACACTTACAAGGAGCAAGCAAGCAAAGCAGAGACCGGCAAAGTATTGGATTGTTCAGAGAACAGCAATTTTTAATATTTAAAAATGTTCGAAAAAAAAAGTGTTTATGGATTATAGCTGGAGATATACAGTATTTGTGGTCTAAACTACTATATAGTATTTATATACAGACATAACCTTTTACCTTAACACAAATGTTTTCTATTTTATATAAATGCGGCCTGGCTCAGTTCACATAACCCGCAATTAGTGGGGATCCACTGCAAATATAAATTAATTCTGGCTGCAGTAAAAATTACAAAGAAAATGAGTGGCGGGTGTGACAGGTTAGAGGTAAGGAGAGGGGAGAAAGCAGCACATGGGAAAACAAATGTGAGGAAAAATGAGAGACGAGATTAAGTGATAATACAACAAAAGCGACTCCGACGAATGTGCAACAGACTGAATGAAAAGGAGACAAATGAAACGCTAACAATTAGATTCAGTTTTGAGCCCAACCTATGACTTTGCGGACCCCCACAGTAAGCTGCGGTAATGCCTGACATTCAGACTGCGGTCCGAGCTTTTATCAGCTCAAATGGCTTTCAACTAAACGTGAGCAAGGTTTAACATAAAAGGTTCATCTGATGACGGCTACTGGCTCCTTTAGGTCCATTGTGACTTTTCGCCAGCATGCATAACACAGGGAAAGTGTATTCAACCTCTATTGTGTTGATTTGTATGCTATTCGAAGTGAGTGAGATCCATCTTTGGCTACAAAACAGAGGAAAAACTAGGGACCGGAAGTAACAGACTAAGACCCCTGCATCCCTTGTTAGCTTAGTTAAAGTAGCACATTTGAAAAGTTTAATATTGACAGTGCTCAACTTTTTTTTCACGCTTGTATGACAAATCAGAATGTTGAAAAAAGGAGATGTGTGAGGTCGCCTTTGTCATTTATATAAAAGTAGTGCTTTGCCACCATCTTGTGGAATAATAACGCAAAGGAACTATAGTGGAGGTATCTCGAGTGACATCTTAAATCAACTTTCCTCATTGAAATGAATGAAAATGCCTTTAATCCGTTCCAGCCACCCCAAAACACAGTTTTTTTGGGCACTCTATAATAATGCATTTTATAAAAAAATAAATTAACTGGATTAAAACAATAACATGTAATGAATTACACAGTTTGTGCATCAGAATTAATTGTGGTTGTTTGGCCCCTATCTGGTGTGCGCGACTTGGCAACTGGGTGGCAGTATAATACAGACATCCGGATATATTACATGGGGATTGTCTCAGTCAGCCACAGTAGAGTGAGCTGAGGAGCTTTATTTCGACAAAAGTAGCCCTTTGCCACCATCTTGTGGCATCCCTAAGACATAAACTATTTTAGGAAGGCGTCAATTGCAGAATTTCGTGATTTGCAGTCGGGGTCAATTCCGATCCTTGTGAATACCGGGAGTAGCATTGTATTGGCATCATATGGGTGCTCGTGTTGGCGTCTCACCTCCCCCCTCCCAGGAAGAGCATGCCAAGGGCCATGTGATGAGCCATATGAAAGCCGTAGTTCATCTCGCTGCCTGTGCGGTAGTGCAGAAAGCGGCAGAGCTGCAGCACCTTCAGGTTGCCTGTGCCGGACATCACCATGGACATGGACAGCAGAATCATGGACAACGCCGTCTGTATGTTGTAGCAGCCTGGCTCCTGCGGGAACCACAAGTGGATGGTGGCGGACGCAAACCCAATGTGATGATTACATGCGTAACGACTTACCATAGCGGGTGAACCGTAAAAGGACATAACCTTCATGAAGCTCTTGGCAAATTCGTAGAGACAGTCAAAGGCGTCCGAGTTAGCAGATCCGGCGAAGCGCAGGCCTAGTGCCATACAAGCTCCGGCTGTGATGTAGTCTTGCACTTGGCTGGGAGGTAGGAAATATCATTTCTTCATTCATCATCAGCATTTAAAATAAAAAACTTGAAATGCATTTCAAATTATTACACAAAAGAGTTTTAAGACACTTTAGCATTTGTAAAGATGTGAAACTAGTCAACATTAGGAGGCTGTATTTCCTGACATCGTACAGATATTTCAATCAAAAACATCATCATCAGGCCAAATTACATTTTAACAGACGCCTCGCTTGATAGCAGTTTCACAATTTTTCAAACTCAAAACATCTTTAAACCATTTGTTTTCGGGGTTGTACAAGAGCAGCAGTACAAGGCGGTCCCCATCTCCCACGAATATAACAGCAGGGGACTATTGTGTAAAGACAGAAACTCACATCCACGTCTCCAAGTTAACGCTTTCGGGTGAGTCCAAATGATTCCCCCTCATGATCTGAGTAATATTTTGAAGAAAAAAATAAAAATAAATGAATGAATGAATCAAATAAATAAATATGATCTATTTGTGTGTTTTTTCACCTGAGGTATGTTACTTTTGACCCATTCCGTATTTGGCAGGATGTCATCCCACATGATGATGCACCTGGCCAGGGTCTTGAAGGAGCAAGGAGAGGATAAACAGTTATTGATGGCGGTGGGGGTAAAAAAAAATATATATATATATTTCACGTGCTGCTCTAACGAACCCTGAGCAGAAGAAACTCCGGCTTGATGAAATCCAACAGGAACCAAGTATCTGGAGGCTTCAGCCAGTCAGCGATGGACCTGGAAAGACCACAGAGCGTTAATACGCTCTTCATGGCGGCACCCTCTCCACTGAACGGAAGCGATGACAGTGAGTATGGACATGAACATGAACACAAAGGTCACTTTTCTCACCGGTTGTTGGTCTTCAAGTAGATCATGGCGAGCGCCAGTGTGGCCCCGGGACACGTCACATCCACATTGATAGTGTCGCCTTCCTGTAAACAACCATGAATACAGATCAGCGTGTATGCTAACTATGCAAAGAGAAACGCATGCAAAAAAAAAAAAAGTGTCGTTCAAGAGCGCAACAGATTCCCTCGGTGGAATCCATTCAGTGTACCTTGATCTGGTAACTGGGAGACTTGTGTCTCTCTCTGCTGGCTCCGACCGGGGGCCTGCGGTGGCCCCCTACCATGTACTGATACAGCTGCTCCGGAACGTTTAAGTCGCTCATCCCAATCAGGTTGCTGCCTTGCTACGGGGTAGAACAGTAAATTATGTTGTAAAAGCAATGATTTAGCAACATGCTTGAAATTTTTCAAATATGTGCTTCCAAGACCAAAATACGTATACCTCAACTGTATACGTATACCGTATGGGTTTGATTGTGGTATATATGTACAGGTGTATTTTTATACACAGTATAAATTTGGAGATTTTGCATTTATTAGAGTCTGAATGAATGTACATACTCTATGTACAGTCTAACACGATATAATACTGTATGTTTCAATGTGCCTTACCCCGAGGCAAACCATTCCGAGAGCTAATCCTGCAGCTAGGGAATAGGACTCCCTGTCTGTGCAATATTCCATCTCCGGACCTGGAGGTCGGCCTGAATTGAACACACATATGTAGAAACATTACCTGGACACAATTAAGTGTGAATGACGTAGTAAGACAATTAACAACTGGGTACTCACCTATTTCTGACTGAAGAACTTCAGCAATGTGTCTGTGACCCGTTCCCTGGTACACAAGCCCGATGCCAATTACAGAAGCAACCTACAGATTGGAGGGCAAAGTGTATTCGATTAAAACAAACAAAAATTCAAAGCAAATACCAGATCACGAAAAAAAAACCCAGCCTCAAGGAACTCCAGGATACAGTAATCCCTTGCTACTTCTCGCGTCATCCTACCTCGCGGTTTTCCCCTTTCGGTTTCTGGTCCCCATTAACCGCGAACAATTATGGATTAGTGTTTCGCAGAAAACTCAGAGCATCATTCCTGGATGCCAGTAATACCTGAATGTTGTGTGGGACATCCAGCTCAGTGGAGGTAGGAGGAAGTAGGGCGGGGATGTGTATGCTGAGTAAGCGAGTGGTCGACACGTCCATGGTGCCCAGTCGGGCCGCTGCCACACCCAGTAGGAGCCCAATGCTGGTCATCTCGTGGCCCTGACAAAGACATGGTCGAGTTGAGCGTTTTTTTTTTCTCCCAATAACAGAGATGAAAGTGGACTTTTCTGAAAATTCCGGAAAAAATAAATAAAGAAATAAATAAATGTGTGTGTGTGTGTGTGTGTGTGTGCGTGTGTACACACACACACACACGCACGCACGCGCGCGCGCGCACGCACTTGGCCGATCAAGCATGAATTAGTTTACACAAAACGCTATTCAAATACTCGACATTCAATGATTAATCTTCCTTTTGTGTGCACACGTGTACCCTTTGTGGCTTCCGTTCAGGCCGAAATTTCGAAATCTCCAAGATATGGCGAGGCCATGAGAATGCGAGGCGAGGGTATTACT
>NW_017805039.1:1959586-1967443 GCF_001891065.2 Hippocampus comes
AATTGTTTGGGGACTATCCCCCACGTTCTAGTTGAGATGGTATAACCCAAGAGGCAAATTGACGCTTGCTACTGTTGTTGCGAGTTGCCATTCGTTCTACTAAACCATTAGTCAAACGCCATCATGCCTTCTGTCGTTATTACACAAACAAAAATCTCTTTACTGTTACTAGTGTTAGCGCCTCAATATGGCTACGCTCGTGAAAGCAATACAACGAACTCAAACGCGTCTTCGTTCAATGTTGTCAACTAATATCCGGATTATGCAAATTTTTCTCAATTCTCCGGAGAAATTTTCAAAAAAATTTGAAAAACCCGGAATTCCGGGAAAATCCGGAGGACTTTCATCTCTGCAATAAGGCTCGAATGTAACAAAATGTGGAAAAAGTCAAGTGCTGTGAATACTGGATGAACTATACAGAGTCATATACACCTTGGCGAGGTAGTCATGAATGTTGAGTGTCCCAAGCTTAGTGAGGTGCCCGTTGAGGCCCAGCGCCATGAGGAAGCCAGCATGCTCATTGGCCATCTCTTGGTTCTTGTTCTTGTTGTAGACGATCCAAGCTGAGTCCACCTGAACACACAAGTGGAGCGCCACTTCATTTCTTTACGCATGGTCATGAGAACATGTCACAACTCTGTGTAGAGACTCACCTGCGACGCGGGTGCAATCTTGAGTCCGGCAGCCACGCCGTTGTGGAAGCTGGGCCAGCTGGGCATGTTGGCAGGGACATCAATGTTCCCGCTGTTCAAGTCGACCATGGTGTTCCTGGGCGGGGCACGACCTGGGCCGCGTAAAAACATGCAACATCTTGAACGATGCGTATCCTCAGTAATATCAAAATGAATCAATATTTTGACTGAAGCAATTTCATATGTTTTCGTCTGAGTTCCCCCTGGCAGTAACGTTACCTGAATTTACATGCAAGGAGGTCCAACACATAAAAGGGTTTATAGTATAGATCAGGCGTGCCAAACAACCGGCCCCCGGGCCGGAACCGGCCCCCAAAGAGATTCGATCAGCCCCGCAGGATAATTTAAAAATGAAAAAAAAATGCATAAAAGACACGGAATGAATATTTTTAATAAGATGCAATTTATGCATTATCCGATAGGGGGCACACTGTTTACTCTTTAGTTTGTAAAGTGTAGGCAGGGATTAAATTGAGATGTGTAAATGGTTTAAAAAATCCTTTCTATATAAATCTCATTTAATCTTAATATGCATGACTATATTTTTCAATACCAATTACTTGTTCAAGTTTTGTGCCTTTGTACAATCAGTGGGATCAGTTGCAATGCATATATGTGAATGATGAGTAAATTGCATATTTGTCTAAGGAAATCTAAGGTGTTTCATGAAATGTTTTGTAAAAGATATGTTCATTAAATGTCAACATTTTCCTAATGTTCTTGCGCTTCACTGGACCAAAACAAAGGAAAGATATGATATTTGGGTTATTTATAGAAGAGTATGGTATAATTTTAATGGTCCGGCCCACTTGACATCGACCGAGGCCGTATGCGGCCCACAATGTGAAATGAGTTTGACATCCCTGGTATAGGTCATTATATGAATGTGGGCATTTGTGAATTATTGCTATTCGCATTAGAGCCTGGAACCTAAACTACATGAATTCATTACCTGTGAGGTTAAGCTTAGGGATGGCTAACAGTTCCGTGGGCACAGGCTGGTAGGAGAACAAAGTGAAGAGGCCCCTTCCCACTGGGAGGGACATGGTCCTTTGACAGAGCTGAAGGAGTCTAGAAAAGGTGCAAGGTGATGAAGAGGGTGTTAAAAGGACTAAACGACAGATAGTATTTATTGTTTCAATGACAAAGCCAAAGGGGACTCGCTTGTTCTCTTTCTCCTCGATGTACTCATGATCTGAGACCTCTGGGAGCTGGACGACACAGACCTGGACTGGCTTGGAGCTCTGCAGGAGCCTGCGGACCTCCTGGACTCTCAGATCCTGACTCCAGATCAGTCCTGTGACCTGTTGAGTGCGTGAGATAACATTTACTTCAAATGATACCTACCTTGCGGATGTGCGCTGTGCTCAACGACCGCCGTTACCTCTTGGATGATGTCCGACATTCCGTCCTCATCTTCGTCAGCCTCTGTGGTCGCGGGAGGCTCCAAGGACAAACTAGACCCCACAGACTGGACACACGTGCCACAGAATCATACAGTGACTTGATGAAGTATTTACACCATGCTAATGATGACCAACTCCTATTTATACTGACAGTTTTGCTTTTCGCCAGGGTCATGTTGTGGGCCTGTCTGGTGCGATCCTGCCGGCCGATTAACAGGCAAACCTCCTCTGACCAGTCGGCGCAGGGCTGTTCTCGGCAGTGGTAGATGGCATCTCGAATGGGCAGGGCCACTCCAAAAGGGACGGACTCCAGGTCCTTGAGAGTGAACCCTGAACCGCAGAATCCAAAGCAACAAAATATATCCGGGAACAAGCATAATGGCAGAAAAAGTGTGATAAAAGAGACAAAAAGATATTAACCTTGCGAGGTGAGCCAGACAACGAGCTGCTCAGCCAGACTCTCGTTGCAGGATTTGACTTGATTCATACTCGTTTGTCTGGAATACAGAAAAACACATCTCATGAATACATTTTAATTATTAAAATGGATAAAATACATCGACAAATGAAGGTACCCCATGTCTTGTTTGATTTAAATTGCAATGATGTGCTTATTGCTTCTTTAAATACATGATGTTTTTAACTAACAGGAGATCAATCCAGCTCCTCAATTCATGTTAACATAGTTCTTTGGCATCATTTATATATTTGCAATATATCCCTGCTGTACTAAGCTTCTATTGATTTATCATTGAGTTGTTTATGATGTTTCATCGAATACATCTCCAAAATATTACTTTTTGTTCAATGTTGGCATCAGCGCTTCACCGCACTGTTGTATGGATTCTTTTTCCGTTTGTGTTAAATGTAATTGACAATGGCTCATCAGAGCACTGTAAGCTGATTCACCTTCTGTACTGCTCCTCAGTGGTCTTTTGGCCTGAGGAGGGAAAGACAGAGAGAGGTCGAGGGGGGCTCAGTAATTAGCACCATCATCAGCCATCCACAGCTCTAGTGTATTGTTTCTATTCAGCGGGTGCAAATGGAAAACATGGGTGTGGAAATTGCACGTTCAATGCTCAATTGTTCCTGTGTTGGGAGAAGATGGCATTTGGGTGAACAAAAACAATAACAAAAAGCCAGGATGCGGTCATACTAAATAGAAAATAAATACAAGTCAATGGGCAATTTTCAACACCCCATCAAATACCCCAAATGAGCTTTCATCATCACAGTATCCTTTTCAAAGCAAAATCATTGCATCACACGCCTTTATTTTTGCTTCCTGAGCCGGTGCCCGGGAGTTGACAGGTAATAAAAGCGGCGCGTCAATGCCGCGCCCCCTCCTCCAAACACACACACACACACCTATAGTGGTTAACATGTAGGCTCATTGAGTATACACACTGACCTGCAGAGAGCTTCACCAGGTACTTGGACACATTGGATGTCGTGGCTTTGTCGTCACCGCCGATGTAGAGAGCGTAACTCTGATGATGCAGAGGGCAAACGAATAGTTACTGCAGTAATTATACACGATAACAATCAAAGTGGATGTTAACTTTCTGTCCGAAACCTTTAATCATGGCTCACAGTTTTGTACCCTTTTATTCTTTGCAGTATGATTTTTGAGCAGGAAACGCAAACTGGTCCACAGGGCAAATATAAAAACGATTTGAACACTAACAAGCATGTCTTTGGAATGCAGGAGCAAGTATGAGAAAACCCATAAAGGCACGGAGAGAACGTAAATTCAACACAGGAAGGGCAGAGGTGAGATTATATCCCAAGAACTACTGATGGTGAGGCAGGTATGTTTACCACTGCGTAACTGTGCTGGCACCTTAACCATCACAAAATAATTGTAGAAAAGTGAAACTTGTTCTCTTCACATTGTACATAACATGGAAGGCAGTGTTCCTTGCTGAATGAATCAAAGGTTGAACTCAATTGCTGTCCTGGCAAATTACAATGTGTGCACTTTTCTATCGATAATTGCTTTCCATGCAACACACACACACACACACACACACACACACACACACACACACACACACACACACACACACACATACGCACACACACACACACACACAGAACTCTTTACCCTCACACACGCAAACTCTTAGCATGTACAAATACTTCACAACTATTTTTATGTATTTATTTTTTTAATTGTGGACATCTTTAATGACTTGTGTGGGTTTGCATACATGAGCAGACGTACCAAAACCAACAGCCGGATCCTTAGGCAGACATCGGGCAGGTAGGGGAAAGGCTGGACATCCTCCCCTCGGAGGCAGCTACTGAGCCAGCTGAAGACACAGGGAGGCTCCGCACGGAGAAAAGACGGATGCTGCATCTGAGCAATCAGAGCTGAAAGCAAATGAGAAGTGTGAAAAGTGGCATTTTCTGCAGCCCAAAATACTATCACTGTTGAATTATGAAGACTTACACTGGTCTATGAGGTAGCTCTCTGTGAATCCATTGATTAATGAGGGGTAGTCTCTCCAGTACAGATCCATGTAGTCCTCCAATTGCAAGTCTCTGCAAGGACAGGGCAGAATTTTTGGGAGGTGAAAAAGTGTAAAATAAAAAAAAAAAAAAGGTTTATTTTCATAATAAACTAATAATTGCGTCCCTTTCATTTCAAATAATGGTATTCAAAAAGATGATGTACGTGTAGCCTAAAATTGCTCAAAAGGAGTCACTGTCTGATTATTTACACATGCAAATGAATGGCATCTCTGGACACATGGCCACTCGAAATGTACATCTCTGCCTCAGCATGGTGCGTTTGCTACTCTCAGAATAATTGTTGTGTCACACTCCGTGCTATAAATATTTCACCTGCCTTCCCTTCATCTTCACGCAACGAGTGCAGGAAGACGAGGAGGATGGGGAGGATGAGAAGGCGGAGGCCTGAGTGCTGCAAGATGACAGCTGGCATACAAGATGATGATTTCAGCAGCTTTTCGAAGAAACATAAAGGCCCCAGGACTATTACATAGTAAGAAAACGCACGTCCTCGCCGCATACTTGTATGCGACCCTATGCGTATACAGTAAAAATGCGTGTTTAAAACCAGGACAAAAATCGGCTCTCCTCTCCCAGTGACATTCGGCTTTGTATTGCGGTGGTAATTAAATGCATTCTGAGTCAGACACATTCACTTTGTTTAAGTTCACATAATCAATAGTTTTTAATCTAGCACGAGCATTTCCCCCCCACACAGCTTTGCGCGTTCATTTATCCAAGTGAGTGATTTTAAAAGGTAGCAATGAAGTTAAAAAAAAAGAAAGATGTGGTGCTATGAGAAAAGCAGAATAGAAGCAACAAGAGAGCTGATAGACCTCACCAGGGTTTTCACATTTCTCAAACTTCAAAGTAAATATCAAATGTAATACATACACTATTCACAAAAAGTAATTCTAAAAATGTTTCCACCAATAAAGTGGCCAATAACATGTACAACTCAAATTAAATGTTTTTTGATCATATTGGGAAGGGGTTTGGGGTAAAAATAGACCTCACCCTGGTACAGTATAACTGTGATGTGGCTGGTTTCAGAAATGATCAATCACATTCAAAAGGATGTTAAATGGGGTTCAGCAAAAGTTACAATTGAAAGTGCCCCTGAATCGTGATTATCCCAAATCAATTTCAGCTGTTCTAGTAGGCTTTCACGGACATTTTTACCTGGGTATCAGCCAGATCGTAATGCGTGTAATGTGTATGGGAGATTATACTAGGACTGAACATTTTGGCCATCATCCCAAAACGTGTGTTTGACGCCAACACAACATTGCTCGTCACCAAAATTTGAACAGGAGTGTGAACACTTTTTATTTCCGCTGTATGCCTCTGGTCATGGGTTAAAATATTTGTCCTAACTGCACTCCTGCTGAACAAACCACGCTGTTTCCCCTCAAAGAGCGGTGTGCAATCAGGCCTCTTCAGCATGACAAGAAACAAACTCGCAAAGGTTAAGTGAGCGCCATGATTGGTGACAATGACAGACAACAGGGAGTGGGAGGCAAAAGCGCTCTTCAGTGTAATTGTCCAGCACTGGCTTTTGTCACGAGAGGCTCAACAACGAAACAACCATGGCATTTTATTTTGACTTTGCAACTGTTCAGCTGACCAAAATTCGGTCTGAATGTCAATGGAGGCATTCTAAGAATGAATTTTGTTTATGGAGTGCTGTTTTTGTTACAAGTGTTGCTGCATGCTGATTGTAAAGGCGGCCATGTGAAGGTGCCAAGCTCTCACTACCAATCAGCCTGAGATGAGAAGCTCATTAGTTTAGGTGAAGTCCCTGAATTCCCCGAAGAAGCACAACATAAACAGCCACCTCTACGCAGAGACCCTGATAATCGCCGAAACCAAAAACGTAGTATTTATCCCACTTTCCCTTTCAAACCAAACCCAGTGAGGAAATAAAGCTACAACTCTTCTTGTCAAACTGGATAATTAATACACACCAGCACTCCACTCGCATACAAACCAAACTATTGTCTGTGTCTGTCCATTAACACCATTCCCATGACCAGCAGTGTATAGAGTTGCAACAAAAGGCGACGTGATTCAACGCACAAAGAGACAAACCGGCGGTTACCTCGCAAGTTGCTGCAGAAGACACACGAGGGACGAGGCCCTCTCTCGGTGCAGCTCGTTGAGCAGCAGCTCCTGGTAGAGCAAGTGCAGAACGTAGAAGAGGGTTGGAATGTGAGCGAAGAGGGGTGCCGTGTTGTCCAAGGTGGCGGAGGGGGGCGATGCCTGGAAATCAAACACGGGACGCAGGAAGTCAGTTGAACAATTCAGAAGCTTTTCTTTCGTACACTTGTCTCTGCTGTATCTTGATATTTAGCGATTTGGTCGCAGACCGACGAGAGGTCCTCCTCGTCTGGGATGACTTTCGCGTTAAAGCCACTAGAGTCTGCTGGTCTGTTGACACGGTGGGAATCCATCTGGTGGTGGTAATGACATCCCAGCAAGTATTCCCAGTCCTTAACAGGAAACAGGCACATGCACATGGTTTTGATAACTGGTAATTATTAGAATAGAATGTGGAAGTGTTGTAGCATTGTTGGATTTACACTGTATGACACAATTCCCATTTTATGTGTCGTACAAGTGCGCCATGACAACCTAAACGCTGTGATAATCTCGAATTAGTGGTTCAGAAAGTAAAGTTGACTTGAACTTGAAGAAAATGTTTTCTTGCGCTTCATAATCCGATTTATGTATTATTATTATTTAAAAAGATCCATTCATTCATTGCACCTAATAACTTGAGGTCTGCAAAACAAATACAACTATTAAAGTAAATGTAAACTGAAATTTACATTGTTTGAAATTGCACCACTGAAAATACAGTTTGCTGCTCTGCACAATGTGAATTGAAGAAATCAAAACTGTTGATTGTATTAAAAAAGTGGCCATCCATTAAATTCTCATATTTCTATTGTTTAAGCCCTTGCTTTAAAAAATAAATAAAAACGGCGCCCCAAATTCAGTCTTTAATTAGCAAAACAACTCTGCAAAGAAAAAAAAAGTTATTTAAAGTCTCATTTCACAGTGTACAATGTTTTTGATTAAAACTTTTGAAAGAAAGTTATTCAAATTGATTGAGATGCACCCGTCTAACAAAGCATAGCTTATTATTTTAGATACACACCTCATCAGAGCCTCCATCACAGGGACGCGCTTTCTTGGCCGCAATCACCGGCGAGAGCGGTACTTCAAAATTCAGCTGG
>NW_017805039.1:1969403-1983712 GCF_001891065.2 Hippocampus comes
TTTCGAGGGGGGGGGGGGGTGCACAGGGCATGAGAATCGCTATTTCAAGTCATAATTAATCATGAGAGTCACTATTTCAGGTCAGAATTAGCTCTTCTTGGTTTTAATTAGGGGTGGGGGGGGGGACACCAACTCACATTTCGCGTCCAGGTCAGGCGCTCGGTGTTGTAGCCCATCAGCTTCAGGAAACACGTGACAAACAGGTTCCACTCGCCGTGGCCGCTGGTGCCGCCGGGGGCATTGTAGATGGTGTACCATTTCACCAAAACCTATATGTGAAATATGAAAATAAAGCCAAAGTTATTCACATTGTGAATCAAAGTGATTTTTTATTTGAATGGATAGAACTAAAAAGAAATCGGGGACATTAAATGGACTTTTTAATTGCTCGAGTTGTGTCTCTGTTGATGTCCACCCATCAAGTGTGAATTCAAACAATAAAGTCAATATTTTCTTAGCTGCCTGGTTTTAAAGAAGGGAAGAAGTTAACCAGAATTGCTTTTTTTCTGGTGAAAAATTAAGAATCTACTCTTTGTTTTCATATTTTTGGTGCTTACACTGACACTGAACATAATATGCTGTGGGAAAACAAGCCTGTCTGATGATCAAACGTGTCCACAAACCTTCATGGCAGCTTCCTTGGGCAGGATGAAACGGATTGCCTGAAGACATTTCCTCACTAAATAAAAACAATGAAAAGAGAAACATGAGGAGTACAACATTAGAACTTCTTAAGTTTGAAAATCGGTAAACAACAGAAAATGATCTTCCAGTGCTCCAGAGCAGAGACCTCAGTGGAAATTAAACAATGAAGAGGCAGCGCTACAATGGTAATTGATTTTGACCAATCCCATTCGTCGTGGACCGGAATATCTTCATTGGACAAAACGAATTACAAAGGTCAGCCGTGAGGCAGATAAATGACATTTCATTAGGGTCAGGTGAAAGCCTTATCTACAAGATTGATTATGAAAAAAAGTGGGCTCCGACCCCCCACAAAAAAAGTCTGAAGCATATGAGACACTTGGAATTAAACACAAACTTAGTATGAAAGACTGACTAAAAATGAGCCAACATCACTGATGTAGCACACAGTCCTCTAAAGCGGGATGAATCAGCGCTGGTAATGAGGCGCGTGTTTAACATCATCCTGTAATAGCAGGCTCCAGCCCATGTACTGTACTTTTTGCAGTCTGGAAAAAAACACATGCCTCGCCCTGGCATTACTGCACCGGGTGTGCGTCTATGAACTGGACAAGAACTCATGGGTTACAGATTGAAATGGTTAGTTTGCTCTAAGTATTGTAAATTACAACTTTTTATCATGTGCTGTGACAATTACAGCGGTGCGTTTGTGTAGCTTGTAATGACATCCTCAAAACATCCCAAAGAAAGTGAAAAACACATCTCAAACCTCATTTCCAGGACCCAACTGTTCTGACTCAGCCAGAACAGTGTGTGCGAGCGGGACTGCACATGCCTCTGAGTGTCTGGCCAAAAGAAGGTTTTGAATACATCATACATAATGTAGTTACCTCCATGGGGCGAGAGGCTGGTGATCTCTGTCGTGTGTTTGCTTTACATGAACTACATGATCCCTGCGCAAGTTATTTCAATTTATTGAAATAAAGCAGCGATGAGCGAGGCTGCTACATTTGTGCATGTACTCATAATATGTTTTGAGTGTGCTTAATTGACATTTATGAAGTTAATAGAATGTTAACTTCAAGTAAAAAAAAAAAGATAAGTTTGTGCCGATTAATTAAATGGCACAACTGGAGGGGAGTACAAGAGCAGGAAAAAAAAAACCCACACAAAACCCACTGTTTGCCTAATTAAACCACTGTAGTAATGATTATTAATTATTAACCCTAAAGGGTTGACATTTAAATACATGAGAATTTAAAATTTCAGCCCTAAGCATTTTTTTTGTAATACTGTTTTTTTTTTGTTTTTTTTACATCCAGATTTTTAAACATTAATTGAAAATGAGAATTATAATAACATCAAAAATGACTTTCCCATGCAATATGAATGGAAATACTGCAGTTTCAACATTTGGAGATGCAAGTTTTTTGTTCCAGCAACAATCATAATGATGTTATATCATTAAAGCACCCATAGTGGTCCTCCTGCATGCAAGAAAGAAAGCTTACCCAGTTCCGAGACTGCAATGTCCGGCATGGAGATTCTCAGCATGGAGCCATTATTTAGTTCCTAGTGTGACACATAAATTATTATAAAATTCATTGTTTTAGATGCATTGCTCATGCAGTGCAAAACACAAGAATCAGTTCTGTTCAGACAATTCGCACGCAACAACACTGGATCCTCAACAAAGCTGAAATGAGAATTGAAACATTTAGGGGCAAAAAATGATACGACTCTTAACATATGCTAATTGTTTGGGCCAAGGTATACCAAAAACACATGTATGGGGTCAAAATGATGCACATTTACAATTCTTGTTTATTGCACATTCAGGCTACGACTCAGTCTTCCTGTAACACTTAACTCCTCTGCGTGGTTATTCCACTCTGCCGCATCTTATCCCTGATGAAAATGAAGTGGAGGCCTGTCAGTGGAGCAGCAGCAAGGCAGACTGACAAACAATTACCCTCTGGAGGAATCGGATGGCAAATCAATAAACGGAGACAATACGTCAAAGCTTCGCAGACCCGCTTTCAGAACGTGCGTGTGAGGGACATGAGCCTGCGTGCGGCTATGATTCACAACTAATAACGAACCATATGAAAAGGCTGGAAACATGCTCGTTAGATGACTAAGAGGCTAAAAAAAAAAAAAAACCCACCAGAGTTACACGGTTGCTGACGGGGTCCCGCAGGGCGTGGATGTAGGGCATGGACTGCTGGAAGGTGTAGTCCTCTAAAAAAGATGCTTCGTGGTGCTTCAGGATTGGAACCCTTAGCTCAGACACTGGTGAGGGCATGGCAGCCTGAGGGAGTTGTTGGAAAATAAAGCACAGTGAAAACCCACATTAATCACTGGGGATACGTTGCAGACCCACCCACAATAGCTGTGAATTGGAAATTCAGGGACGCCATTTGATCCCCCCCCGCCCCCCAAATAATTTTACCCCTCCACATATTTTAAACACAAACATAATGAAAAACATTTAAAAATTTTAATAGGCACTCAGACTCAGTGAAACACAATTTAAGATAGTGATAGACCGATCAGCCGGGCTGATGATTGGCGCTGATATTTGACATTTTAACGCATATCGGCATCGGCCATTGAAAAAAAACTCGATGAGATCATCTTGAAAACTGGGTAATCCTGAATGATTTTATTTTTCCACTTAATGTTTAAAGAGGTGCTGCTGAGCCTGGGAGCTCCATGCACTTTTTTTTACACTTAAAACAACAAAAGATTTTTGGAGAACTTTATTTACTCAGCCATGGTGATCTGTTATGACCAATCTAGTGAGACATTTCTTTTCAGACTGCCGGGAGAAAATAAAGCGAATTAACAGCTCCTTTTCCGGATGTTTCTACAACACACCTCGTCCATTCTTTGCAAATGCCTGCTGTTAGAATTAGCAGGTGTGCTAACTTGCTCCAGCGGCGTGTAGAGGCCACCGCGGTGGTTGTTCAAACTGAAAGCAGACGGCAGTAGGCCGGGCACAAACACCTGGCTGACCTTGAGGGACCAAAAACAAAATAAATCAATCAATGTCACATGTTCAGGAGACAAATTCATCGTCGTCCTTACCCGGGTGACGCCTGTGTAGAGAACCAGGTTGCCGCAAGCCTCCAAAACCAGCATTGCATTGATGTTCTGCAAGGACGAAAAGTTAAAAATGTCAAGTAGAGCGAACCCTGCGTTATCTTACAGTTCATCACTTGCACCTCTGCTATGCTGCAGAATTTTTATACTGTACAGGCAAGTCAAAATTTAGGGTTGCGTGTCTTCAGAATGGTAAATGGGCTGTTACTTAGATCGCGCTTTTCTATCTCAAGTACTTTACACTGTTACCTGATTCACCTACTGATGACGCAGCATCAGGAGCAACTGGGGATTCAGTATCTTGCTCAAGGACACTTCAACACGGTCGCAAAGGCCGGGCAATGAACCACAAACCTCTGGGTTGGGAAACGACCAAGTCTTTGTTCTTGACTTTTTGCTGAAATTTGTGGGCCCATCAATGACATTTCACATCAGATGTAAGCATGAAGCTGGCAAACTTTCGTAAAATGAAATTACATGGTCTCTTTGAACAGCTAGATGCTAAAAATACAATGTTCAATTCTCATTGATTTTTTTGTGTCAATTTAACAGTAAACCTCAACTGGGCGTGACCAACAGGTTGAAGCAAGCATGTTTGGCCCTC
Organism: Hippocampus comes; assembly: GCF_001891065.2. Taxonomy (NCBI): domain Eukaryota; kingdom Metazoa; phylum Chordata; class Actinopteri; order Syngnathiformes; family Syngnathidae; genus Hippocampus; species Hippocampus comes. Next base: position 1,973,758 of record NW_017805039.1, read on the forward strand.
ATTTGGAAATTTTTGTGAGTGAGAGAGTTGTCTTTTTGTTTCCTCAATGTGATTTTATAGGATTATCACCTATTTTAAGCGCATTTTAATAAGCTGAAATGTGTCATGAGGGGTAAAACTATTTTCAACATTTTTTTTTTAAATAGGGTCTCTCTAATTTGCAAATGAAAAAGAAATAATAATTGCATGCGATATGCACCCAGTTAACCTGTATGAATGCAAGGCAATTCACCTGCAGAGGCTCCGCATCTTTGGCAGCGATGCTCGTCACAGAGGCAAAGATGAGCTGAGACGTGTCATTGCTCTCGACGAATTTCACGCATCTGAGCGAAGAAGATAAGAGAGGATACCAGTCGAGGGAAATTTTTTTTTTTTAATTATCGCAGTAGCCACAATACTTAGCGTCTGACAAGCTCTCAGAGAGTGTTGTGACACTGACCTGAGTTGCTGGTGTGACTCCACCAGGAAACAGAGGTAGCGGTTCTCACAGAGGTCAGAGGTCAGGAACACTTTGGAGGCCTGGCTGCTCATCTCTCTGTCCAGGCTGGAAAAACAATACACATGGTCACTGTTTAGCAGAAACTTACACTGTTTTGGAGATACGATGATACTGTCTGACACCAGCAGTACATCATCTAAGCAAGATTGCATAAATAAATCGTAATTATAAAATAATTTACATTACAAACCAAATTGCATGATTTTTTTTTTTTTAATTTGAATGATGGACTTGTTTCTTAAAAAGAAAAATCCAGCCAGTTATTACGCACAAAATATTTAGGTATTATTATAAATTGTATTTGATTTATTTTTAAAAATATTACAACATCCAACAGCATTGCATAATTAAAAAAAAAAAAGCATTTTTGTTTGCTGCTGTTAATATATTTTTAATCTGTTCATGTAGAAAAGTGTGTTCGTACAATTTTTATTAAATTGTTTTGTTATAAATACTGTATATATTGTATATAATGTAAATATATAGTTTTCTTTATTAATCTATTGTAATAAGGAGTCTGAAACATAACAACATACATACAATGTATGGTAATTGTTATAGAACAAACTAGTGATGGTCTAAGAGTGTTTAATTTCAGTATTATTGTCTCTTATCCTATTTTACCTGCACTGGAAAGCATTTAAGGAAAAGGGAACCCCTCAAAAACACACCTGAATCGAAAAAAACGGCTTATTTTAACCAAATCCAGCTTCAAACCTGTGACAAGCAGTCGCCTCGCTCCACAGCTGCTCCATGCATAGGTCTGGGATGATGGGCTTCAGCACTGTCTCATTGATGGTGCTGTTGGGCGAATGTGCCGCTCCCTGGTGGTGGCCCACGGGTGACGAGGCGTGGAGGGTCGTGTTGAAGCGAGCCACGCCCGATAAGGACGGCGCCGCCATGCCCGGAGAGTGGTCGCGACTATAAAGTATGTGGGGAAAAGGGGAACATGTTCACTGGGTTTCCATCCTAGTTTCTGTGAATAAACAATAGAATGAATTTACCTGAGAGCGGCCATCTTGGATATACCTGGGGAATGGATGCGTGTTTGCATTGCTGGTGAGGACATAAGAATTCTGTTCTGGTGGCTGTGCAGTGTTGTTGAGGGATATTGTCCAAAAAAAAAAAGAAAAACAAGGACAAAATCAGCAACAAACAACTCGCCGGGATTATCACACTGTATTGGGACACACACTTTAATGAATGAATTGAATCAATTAAAATGTTGTCCAAGACCCCTTATCTGTCCTCTCTGAATCATACTTGTACATATTTCCAACCTGAGAAGCTCTGACATCATGAAAACTGTTATCTGAGTAGCGTCATTTTTAACTGTAATTGTGGCACTGACTTCGAAACAGTTAGACAAAATGAGCAGAATATGAAAACTTTTTTTTTCTCCAAGGTGAAGGAACCCCTTTGCAAAAGATTCCAAGTGAGGTGCTTGGACTTTTGCTGCAAAATGGCCATAAATGTGTCTGACCAGGAAGCAATGGATTACAAGGAGTACATGAGAACATCTTATATGTGGAAAAACAGGAGGCTTAAATGTTCTCCCTCTGGCCGTGAAATTAATAGAAAAGCCTTAATTATCTGTCATTCTAAAACGTATGACAATATTTTTCTTTAAGAATAGAATTTGTAGGTAGGTTCACTAGGGCCATCTTTAACTGCACACACAATGCACCTTTGTTATGTATTACATGCAAAAATGCAAGATCAAATTTGATTCTTTGATTTTTATTTTGTATTTGACTGAATTTCGATTCAGAAAAAGAGCACATTCAAGAACAATAAAGACCAGATAAATAATTCACACAATTGTAGGACGGCTGTCTCAATTTGGGCCGGGAGAAATCCTATCAAGACATTTTTGACAATTTTGTGCTTCCACGTCTGCGGGAACAGTTAGGGGAAGGCCATTTTCTGCTCCAAGTTGATGAAGCTTGGGCCTTAAAGGCATCCTTGGATCAATTTGGTGTAGAAAAAAGCCATTAGAACACCTTTAGGATGAGTTAGACTGACCTCCAAAAATGGATCCCATCTAATACACTCAGAAATTGGAAAAAGTTTTTCCATGAAAAAAACGGCAGTAGTAGCTGTTGTCCACCTTTTCTCACATTTTCTCTCAATGTATATTAGATTAATGGCCATGTATCCTGGCGTTCTTGTCTGTCTTGAGTAAGCAAAGGCAGCAGTTTGGAATTCAGCGACATGCTCGCAAATATTGATCTCTAACCTTCTGACGGCAGGACAAAAATGTCACAAGGTGTCACTTGGCTTGCTATGCTGCATTCTGGCATCCACGTGTGCAGCTAAATGGCTTCCATACATACACTTTTAGAAACTAACAATTTTTATTACCTTGCTCCAACAGCAGGATTTAACCTGGTTGCCTTGCTGCTGGACGGGGAGTCCAGGCGGGAGTGGTTGCGCAGGTGTGACATAAGAAAGCTTGTGGCCAGGAAGCCCAGAGGTTCAGTGAAGGGCTCCGTGACACAATTAAGCACAGAAGAGCGCTCCTGTGGACGAGGTAAGAGGCTGGAGGTTAAGATACAGCCGTTGTGTGAGTGAGTGAGTGACATTACACAGATTACAAATTTCCCCATCGTGTGTTTCATCTTGAGTGAGTATGTAAGTGCATACCTCACACGTGACCCTGCGCAGGCTCCACACTGAGTGTGTTCCTTGCTCACTGTCGTAAGAGACGACAATGGAAGGCCGACAGCAGGTGAAGACAATCTTTGTGGCGGAGTCGGACATGTACTCCACGCGAGTGCTGTCAAACAGACCTGGGAGGTACATGGTGGACACCAGAATCAAACATGGTGCTCCAAGTTTGAGGCTCCACTCACGACAGTGCATTGTTTTTACCTGTGGGTTTGCACACCACTGGTGCCACCTCATCTATCGGATGCAGCATGCTGAACAAGGTGGGAAGAGACTCGCTGTAGAGGAACACAAAGTCCACGATCAGGATGTGTCCAAAAAATAAATAAATACATAACGTAAAAGTGTTTTGGGGGAGAGGGGGGAGAGTGAGTGCATACATACATACATACATCTATGTGAGTGCAAATGTGAGCGTGCAGAGTGTATGTATTACCCTGGCGTGCTGAGCTGTCCGTCAGCTGCTGTGATTTTACGCTCCAGCAAAAGTCCAAACTTGGTCGACCAGGCTTTGGACACCTGTGGGAGAACACGCGCACTTCTTTTTGCCTGCTTTTTACATATCATTAAAAAAGGTATACCAACAACGTGGTAGGAGGGGGTCTCACTTGGAACGGCAGAGGCGAGAGGAAATCCTTGCCGGTCACAGTGTGAATGTTGACGCATCCGTTCTGTAGGATACACACCGTGTGCTCCACCTTTTCTTCTGTGAAACACAACTACGCCTTGAACACATGTATTGTTTTTAATATCGTGACATGACAAAGACGATATCAATGCAATTTTAATATCGCAATATTACAATATTTCCGTGATCGTTACATCCCTAGTAATGACACAGTACCGTCTTTCTTGCTCTGAGGAACAGCAAAGTCACACCATAAGGCCTGCAGATAGAACAAAAAAAATATGTATACTGTCACCATGAGTCTTAAATTCAAATTCATAAGTATCCTCGACTAACCTGCTCCACAGGGCTGTCCACGGTGAACGCCTTGTAAATGTTTGAGCCATGCGCCCGGCTGCCCTTGGTCCAGACCACCACGTTCCCTGCCGTGTAAAGCTCCTCTTCAAACTCCACATCCTCCTCTGGGGCTTCCACGCAGCCCTTCCTCAACTGCCAACTTTCCTGCCAATCAAATACCACTCCCATGAAACCCTACATTCGCAGATGTTGAAGCTCACAGGCCAGATTCGGGGATGCGTACCAGACCCACACACACAATATTTCAGAATTTGCGATTTAAAGAGACCCGCAAAGTTTGACACCGCTGTCTTCTAGTAAGTGATCTGAATGATCTGACGCGGCGTGTTAAAAAATAAAATAAAAATCTTACCCGGTCCCTCTCCTGCAGGCTGACCTCCTGCAAAGACCCTGCCAGGCCGGCGGCGCAGTCCGACGACCAGAGCTCGGAGGCGGGCTGCAGCTCCCGCAATTGCAGATTGAAGGCGTTGGGGTGGTTCTTGCAGTGATCACGGCCAAACGGGACAAACGACTGCAATTCCCCTGCGGCAATCATCGTGGCTTTCTCTTCATACACGACGTCCGACATGAGTCCCAGATATCAGCATTATTTCTAAAAAGGAAATTGTGTTTCTGAATATATCACGATCTCTCGACGAGTTCCTATACTAGGGATGGGCGAGTGAGCTCATATGAGCTTTATTTTAAGGTGCTCTTGGAGGGTGTATATACCAGTCACCGATACTTAAGGCAAAAATGATAATAATATTAGACTGTCAGTAAGTCTTCCTCGGTAGTATTTGGCGCTATAGTGTGGGAGTTTGATAAATCAGCAAATCATCATTTGCATTACAAACAAATGTCTTTGTTAAAACATTTTTTTCATTTTGTTCAATGAAATTTTATGGATCAAAAGTACTGTACGTACTGGTACTGTGTATCTGGGAGCACTCAGAGTGAATAGTCGTAGTGGCATTGGTCTGAAAACAAGTGGGCTCAAACATCCCTCTCATATACCGGTACTATTAATTTCAACCACAAATCTACCACAAACTATGATCCTAAATCATGTTCATATCATTTCAAAATTATCAAACAACATTCACTCTTAAGAATATATAGCTTCCAGGTTTGTTTTGGAAAAAAAATGCACCAGATGTTTTCCTTGTACATGTAACTGCAACAGAAACTCTCCGTAATTACTACTTTATTGCCATCGTATGGTGCAAATACTACATACATCAGGGTGCAACTACTTTTCTGTTTACGAACTAGAAAACAAACACAGATATCATGGCATAGCACATAGCTTGACAAGAAGTGCCCTCACACAGATTTGGCATTCTTGATCCAGTACAAAATAGTTTATAGCGTATTTGTATGCGGCTTCGCATTCAAGCAGTCTCGCTATAATTTAGGCAGGACTAATTCTTAAAATTGCTTTTTCGTTGTGTGTAATGAAATTAACTCTTACAGAAGACACAATTTGAAAAATGGTTACTATCTATAGTTATTTAAATCGACACTATATATTTGGCATTGGAGAAGTGTCATAAGCGTCTTGGCAGGTGAGCTATATGCGCGTACATAAGCGTCTTGACAGGTGAGCTATATGTGCGTAAACAGCCGGTGATGCATTCACGAACTCCACTAGCATGCTAATTCAGCTAACAGGAGCATCTCAGTTCCATTCACGTACAGCAGGAACAACGACGAAGCACCAACCTGATAATAACGAATGTCCTGCCTCTTTTCGTGGAGTCCTCGTCTACTTAAAGTGTCAACGTGTGGTTTGTACGCAAAGTTCAAACATAAAACACAAACACACACACACACACACCCCAATGCCTAAAATTTGACTAGTGGCAACTTTTCAATTGACCGCCGACATGTTTGCTTTAGCGGTATTCTTCCGCTTCCGCCTACTCGGCCAATCAGAAAGCGAAACGGGATGACGTTTTCTTGACGTCAGAGCAGTCGAAATTACCCTTGTTACTGCTATAAAAATAAAGAACATATTCTATGAATACAATTCTATATGGAACTGGATGAAAATAGTAATTCATAATTAATACTGAAATTATTATTGTATTTATAACTTAGTTTGAGAATGAGAATCCATTAAAAAAATAAAAGTTTGACTTCCTAATAATTATTACAATACAAAACTCAACTATTTTTGTTAGATCTAAAAATATTGTGAAATTGTTGAATTATTGGTTGCATTTGGCTGCAGTAATGTCATGTTGTTACCACTCATTGACGCTTACACAATTAGATCTTCAGGACAGGCATGTGAATAAACATTGAGCATAAGACGCTTAGGGGGAAAAAAAATGACACAGACTGCTCTCAGGCCTGCTGCTGAATGTGAAAGATGTGACACAACAAAGCCTTTCGATTTGCACAATATCAGCTGAGCTGCCTGGATATGCTTGTGTGTGGGTGCATATCACAATAAAAGAGAGCAAGAGTGCTTATATGCAGAATCTAAAATGATAACATATGTACACACAGTATTTCTTAAATCTACCCCAAATCACACTTCCTGCATTTCCCCCTCTGTTTCAGAAGGATTTTGCCATAGGCGGAAGTTGTATGTATTTATGTGTATTAATGTGTGTGTGTGTGTGTGTGTGTGTGTGTGTATATATATTGTTGGTTTGATTTGTAGATAGGTATTATCGTGGGGAGGGTGTGAGTCAGGGAGATTGGGAGAGAACCGGAGTTAGCCTCTTTATCAAAGCTGCACTGGCTTCCGCATGTAAACGCTGTTGCATAACTTTTGAAAACACGGATGCACCAGATTCCAACTCACACTGACATCCATCACACAAAAAAGCAAAACAGGTAAAATTGCTCTTTCATGCATCTCTGGCTGAAAACATGGAAATGGACTTAATTGCCACGTAATCGTCCTCCACTTCGCTTGCTGGTACCCGTTAGAAGGTGAGGTCATCCTGCCATAACGCACAAGTACTTTAGATTCCAGTATTGCAAGGCTGCTTTGGTATGTGAGAGCATAACAGTGCACTTTGGAGAGAGGTTCTGGTCTAAACTGCGGTTCATGTTTCAATGACAATTATTCTATTTTGAAAGTTACACCTTTGTCTATGTGGGGGGGATTGATTGTAAGAGGCTAGGCAAAATTCATATTTCATTAGACAGCACTGCATATTTATATACATCAAATCTCCATGATGTTTAAAAGTAAATAAGTTGAAAAGTCCTACAAAAAAAAGCAAAGAAACTTCTATGTTCACCCCCACCCTCTTCCCCCGAACCTTTCTGCACTCTTACAAATCCTCTCAAGACATTTTGACATGTCACCACAGAAAAGGCAGCGGCTGCGGCAGCGCTAACGTTGATAACAACGTTAATAATACCCGTCGGTACCGCCCGCCACACAATGGCGCACGGAGGGCATCAACTGGATGGAACGTGGACCGCCACCATTATGTCATTATTGAAAGATTTTCACTGCACCTCCATACCAGAAAGATAGCTAGAGAGAGATAGATAGATAGATAGATAGATAGATAGATAGATAGATAGATAGATAGATAGATAGACAGATAGCTTGGCAAGTAATCCGATTGGCATGGACCCAAATGCGTTCTGGGAAGGTTTTTGGTCCGGTTAATGAGCGAGTTAATTAACGATGGCTGGCATGTCGGTGCGTAATGTCCGCCAAATGTATTTATGCGCTTACTTCATTCAGGAAGCAAACACAAGCTCTGGATGTCTAATTGATGCACACAGGCCCTAAACAAGACCCTCCATTAGCAAATCCTCCAGGGATTCCTGACCATGAGCCCAGCCCGCATGAGGAGGTCTCACACTCATCTTAATGAAACACTTTTTGCCGGTGGTCCGGTAGGCGGGTCATCTTTGCCTTTGCTTTAATGCGGCTCATTTCCCAACTTTCATCCGGATTCATTTTGGAAATACTGCATGGCAGTGGACCTGATTCACTACCAGGGGAATTTCTTCGGAATTTCTCTCTAATGTCTTTTGGCTGCAGGGGACAATCTGGCACATGACAGGGAAGGAGTGTGTGAATGTGTAGGACACATTCTAACGCAACATTTCATCTTTTACAAAGATAATAAAAAGCTTCTGTTTTTTGTTCTTTTTTTTTAACTCTGGATCATAGGTGTTCATTTGACTACTTTAAAAGAAAAATAAAGAAGCAGTTGTGAGCATAGTACTTGCAGTAGACCTCAAAATGTGAGCAAATGGCCATTAACACAAATTGTTTTATTTAAAACAATTTTTACTTTGATGCTTTTATTTTGTATCTTTTCTTAAAATGATCTTCTTTCCAAGATGGTTTTTAAAATTATTTAATATATAATAGAAATAGAGTTTGTATTGATGCACATTATTATTTTTATTAATTAATTTAAGTATCCTTAAATATTTTTTTTTAAATCACTAATGCATTGGGGTTGACTGGTGCATTCCATGTTTTCATTGCCTTTATTTTAATCAACATTATTTGACAATATTTGTATGATGCATTGTCTTGGCGATGGAGTTTTGTTTTACAGTATTAAACAATTTTAATTGATTTGTTGAAAAAAAATTATCGGAGACTTTTACATTATATTGTTTTTGTTAATTAATTTCTGAAATATGTATTCATATTGTACATTTTATTGGTTTTAAAATTAAAATAGAAAAATAATTACATAATAATAATCAGATGCAAGCTTTATATATATAAATATACCGCTCTGGTGACATCTTAACATTTGATTGATGCCACACATTATTCTCCTCTTGCACAGTATGTTTTTAACCTGTTGTTGTCCACTCTAAAGCACGTATCTGAGATCCATGCTTTTCATGAGACAGCTGTTCCATGTCTTTATCTGCATTGACCTTTATAGTTTCGCTATACAGCTCATACATTGTGATGGCCCATCATGTCAACCATACCCCCCAGGCCCTGCTTTGTTTTGTTCAAAACGCCACATGCATCATCTATGTCCAATCTGCACCCAGATGCCCGTCCCCTCCACATCCAGCCCCCGCACCTCCGTCATGACGCCAACAATCACCCGCCATCACAGAGTTGCCACTCTGGGCTTGGCTAATTGGATGAGGCGGCCCGCAGGAGGCATTCAACTCGCCGAGGGATTCCCCTCATCATCAAGCGGACCTGTGACTCAGACCAAGTCTCCACCTCATCGACTCACAGTACAGAGAGCCAGGGTTCGAATCCAGAATTCACTCCCTGTGTGGACATTGCATGTTCCCTCCGTGCCTGCGTGGGTTTTCTCCGGGTACTCCGGTTTCCTCCTTGCATTCTCAAACCATGCATGACAGGTTAATTGATCACTCTAAATTGTCATTAAGTGTGATTATGTGTGAATGGTTGTTGTTTGTCTTTGTGTGCCCTGCGATTGGCTGGAAACCAGTGCAGGGTGTTGCCATGCCTACTGCCTGAAGACAGCTGGGATAGGCTCCAGCATGCCCGCAACCCTGGTGAGGATGAACCCGTTCGGATAATGGATAGATAATCTTCATACCACGCTTGCCTTTTCCATATTTAAACATTGAGAATTTTTTTTTTAGCTATTATTGTATTAGGCCAACAAAACTATTGCTAAATATATTGGATGATCCATTGTAATTCCGTGTAGAGAACCTACTGTATTGTTCCAAAAACAGCAGCATTTGAACCTTTTGACATGACATACTTAAGATTGTTGGATAGCATTTAAAAAGATCCAAGATACACACACACACACACACACACACACACACACACACACACACACACACACACACACACACACACACCGACCCACACC
>NW_017805039.1:1983815-1991315 GCF_001891065.2 Hippocampus comes
CCTGGCAGCAGTAGTCCTGGTCCAAAGGAACGTTTCCCTCTCCCATCCAAACATTCCATCAACATCAACACAATAATGCTCGCTTCCCTTTCCTGGCGGGCTCTGTCTCCAGTCACTGCTGTCAATTACGACCGACTTGGCCCCTAATCTACTTTCTCTGCGGCCTGATCACATTACATTTCACATGGTGCCATCATGGAGGAGAGCATGGGGAGGTGGCAGCTGTAGTGGTGGATGAGGGGGGTGTCCGGTGGGCCTGACAAATATAGGACGTGGACTTGATGTCATACTGGACTTGCCAATGGAAGACCTGTTGCCCTTCTCATTGTCATGAATGTTTACCACACCGGAAATACAGACTTGTAAGAATGACATGTATCACCTGTACAGTGTACCTCTCCATTAGTGGCGATCATGTGTCTTGTGATTGGTCCAGTCCAATCCAAAATTAGCTGGGCTTCTGCGACCTTAATGAGGATAAGTGTAAAAGAAAGGGGATGGAAGGATATTAACATGGCACGTTTCACTGTCTGACCAATTGATAAACTATCATACTGTGTATACTCATGCTTATTTCTCTCCCCTTACCTTTAGAAGACGTGATAAAGCCTCTGATTGTGTATTTGTCACCATTGCATGCATCCCTACAGCGGTAATCATCCAGTTTATGGATGGATGGATGGATGGATGAATGACGGACGGACTGACGGATGGACAGACAGTTAGGTGGACGGATGATTACGGATAGGTAGACAGTTGGGTCGCGGAAGGATGACTGACTGTATGATGTATAATTGGATGGATGGTGAGTGGATGAATGGCTGCTCAGATGATTGGCTGGATGGACGGATGGCAGGATGTGTGCAGCACACAGCCCACGTCATTTGTAACACCGTGGGTGGCAGATTCGGCAACGCTTGTGCGATATTCTTCAATCTTTTGTCCAACACATCCTGAAATAGAAAAAAAAGAGGAAGTATTGTGCTTACTTCAAGTGGTAATCTGCAACATCCACTGTGTGTGTCTGTGTGTGTGTGTGTGTGTGTGTGTGTGTGTGTGTGTGTGTGCGCGTGTGCGCGTGTGTGTGTGTGTGTGTGTTTGGATTGAACTCCACACGGAACAAACACACACTTAATAGCAGAAGGGTAGCGCCACAGGCGAGCTCTTGGCTGCGGTAATCCGCAAGCTAACATTTCAAATCCGCGATGGGAGACAAAAGATTTCAAGATGCTAGAAACAATAAAGGCGATGTTAACCTGTGAAATAGGCCACTTGGAATACTTGGAAATGCAAACTTTTTTTTTTTAATAAAGTGGGTCCAAAACAGGTATAATGTGCCCTCTTTTTCATATGATTACATTTACTTGTATTTACAAAAGTTTTTCACATCCAGTATATATAAAACACATCTTAATCTCTTAAATAATGGAAATATTTTTACAAGGAACATTTGAACACTGTTCAAGTGGTTTCACGGTGTGGTTTCAAAATAGGTTTTCAAGACAGGGTTCGAGTTTCGCAATAGTGCTACGATCAGATAACGACAAACGCCATGAAAGGCTAACAAACTGGCACCAGTATAACATGATTATCTATCGAACTCTATTAGCTAAATTGCAACCATCTTTGTTGCTCATCAACCAATCTCCATGTATTATACTGTGGCCCCCTGGTGGGCAAGCTGTGAACATCAGAGGGGGCAGCACAATGTCCATTGAATCGAAACAATCACATTCTAATTAAGGAGGATATTCTGGGATGTTTTTGTCAATTACAATAATTTAGAGTGCTTTTTTTAATGAAGTTATGTTTCAAGAAATCAGAGTATCTTTTGGTGAGATAAAAGGGACTAATAACATTTCCATGTATTTTAACGGGGAAAGATTATTTGATTTATGATCGCTTTGCTTTGAATATAAGTTATATCTCAACGTGATTCCTGAAACTGCCATTGCATTGCATCCGATTAACAAGTAAAGCTTAATTGTCTTGCTGTCTTGTCTCTGAAAATGAAATGTTTTAACTAGCAAACTACTGTACTGTATATATTAAATGACATCATATCCAAGTTGTCCAGACACTGAACTCAGCTCTGGGTCACTCATTTGCTAGTCCGATAATTAATTAAAAAGAGAGAGGGTGAAAAAAAAAACCCAACACTAATTTGACCATGGGCCGTGCAGTGCGTCGAGGCGGTGACGTCAGCAGTGACCTACTACGTCGACGTCTCAACCCTCCCCATCATCATTTCATTTCGTCCCCTTGGGGGGTCCGCAGGGGGCGAGCAGGTGTATAAAAGAGAGGACACATCACAACAGACAACACAACAACACAACAAGGGAAAGGACGACAGCGAGCAAACCAGGATTCCTGAGCGTTTAACGATACTTTCTTTCTTTCTTTCTACGGTACATGTAAGAATTTTTCCATCTTTTTTCCTAATTCCAGAATTTGGTTGCATGTTGCATATGACTGTAGGTTTTTTTTTTTTTTTTGTTCCAAACGTTTGCCCATTTTACGCACTAATTTAACATATCTTTAAACATAAAATATTTTATTTTGAAGTTGTTTTGGGATTGTGGTGACGTTAACTGTTGGACCGAACTCGAATGCGAACTCGACTCCGTGCGTAATTACGCATTGGTTTCGCCGTGTTTTCGCTCTTTTATTTTGAAGTTGTTTTGGGATTGTGCTGACGTTAACTGTTGGACCGAACTCGAATGCGAACTCGACTCCGTGCGTAATTACGCATTGGTTTCGTCGTGTTTTCGCTCTTTTTTTGTGCAATTGACCATCTATTAAGATGCTTTAACGCACAATATATTTATTGTCTTGTCTGGCCAAAAGGTATTTACCTCATTTTGTGTGCCACAAGTCGGCAGATAAAACAAAGCTGATTTAAAATCATCTTGTTTACCTTTGGTAATACGAGCGCTAGTGACGTTGGGAAGAAACGAGGAAAAAGAAGTAATATTCTCAAGCTAAAGGATATAAATTAAATTTATGTATTGCCTGTACTCTCATTTGTAATTCGTCCTACGTGTAACTGCGCATTAGTTTATATTTTCTCTCATTTTACAAAATTGTCCCTGCTTCAAAATGCGTTTTAAAAATAATTACCCATTGGCTGTTGTAAAGTCGTCAAAAAAACTGTGAATACGAAATCTGGATTGAAACAAAATGAAACTTTTTATGTGTGTTTTTATGTGTGATTGCTGGGTAGATTCATGTCCAAAATAATTAGATAAATGACCTTTGACATGTCATCCATTACTTTTATTTTTTTAAGAGAGATTACGGTTGAATGAGAGTGGCCATACAGGATTGTCTTTTTAGCCAAAAAAAAAGGAATGCTGGGACTTAAGATTTGGATCATGGGGGAATGAAGTTTCCCCTCTTCTCAGGTGTAAGGCGATGTCACAGCGGAGCGGCCCCCATCTTCTTCTCCTCTTTGCCCTCTTCAGTGTGCTCTACTCCAGGACTCTCAGTCTGCCCTACGCATCCATGAGGTTCGCACAACGGCACGATCATACAGTATTATATCTGTCTTATTTATATTTGCGGTCATTTCTATTTTCAAGTCATGACAAAGGTTAAAAAAAGAGAGTTGAAAGAGGCATTGTGATTCTGAGTGATGCTTAGCATTTGTTGATTGGATTATCTGCGGCATTTGATTTTAATGCACGGCAATGATTGTCTCTTGTAGACCGACGAGACACGCAGACGGTCTTTTCACCAGCGGCTACAGCAAACTTCTGGGCCAGCTCTCAGCCAGGAGATACTTGGAGTCTCTGATTGGGAAGCGAGTCAAGTAGGTGGATGCGTGTATAGGTATTGTGGAGAAAACATTGTCTTAAAGGTCTGAAAAGAGGGATAATAGTTTGAATAGGGTCAAGTTTAAGATCGGACTTGTTTTTCTGAACAATATGAGAAATGCAGTCAGATTTTTAAGAGTCCTACATGTAAATTGTTCAAATATAGTCAAGAACATATAAATCTATGTTGTTATGTGGTCAACAGCAAAAAAAAAAAGAAAAAAAACACCTGAGAATTGGAGGATGTCAGATCAAGTTTGGATTTTAAACTGAATTACAAAAGAAATGTGCTTATTTGAAAGTTGTCATATCCAATTGTGTCTGCACTTAAAGGCTGCAATCCACATATCGGCTGTTGTTATCCGACGTTAAAACCTATATCTCCAAATTTTGTGCGTTTTTTTTCCCCAAATCCATTTTTTTTGTATGTGTGTGCGTCCAGTGACATTTACAATGATAGGAGCTGACTTGCCTGATGATGCATATTGTTAAAGGTTAAGTGATGCCATGAGTGCTTGCTTGCACGTTGTTGCACAGCCAGCAGGGTTGGAAGACAAATAGGAGGAGGAGGAGGAGGAGGAGGAGGGCGGGAGGGATAATGGCTTATCACTAATGTCCTTTCTTGTCTTTCTTTGACTCGACCATGTCACCTGCATCCAGTGATGAGCTGATGGACGAGCCGGTCAAGCGTCACTCGGACGCCATCTTCACAGACAACTACAGCCGCTTCCGCAAACAGATGGCGGTCAAGAAGTACCTCAACTCGGTCTTAACGGGGAAGAGAAGGTAAGGAGATTGGAAGGGGGGGCAGCACACGTTATTGCACTTCCTGGTGAAGCATGCTTGGATAAATGTCTTGAAGGACTGTGGAACAAAAATCGCAGTTGAGCATCACTGACAATATCGTAAATTGGTTTCCTCATCTTGTGCGAGTTCCTCCAAACCAATAGGAGGCAGCAAACAAGGAAAAACTAACACAAGAGTATCTTCAAAAAAAACGTTACAGCATTCCAAAGGTCAAATTTTAAACGTCTCAAATTTTTTTAAGAATGCTTTTAACATAGACTTACTAGTTCAATTCCTTCTGTGTTCAAATTCAATAATTTCCAATGACTTCTGTGAGGATAGTTTCATGTTCTTTAAGAGGAAGCAACCCCAAAATGTTCTTTCCAAGAACATGTTTCATGCAGCCCCGCAAATCTAAACACAAATTAATATATTTTTGTCTACATCAAAGTGCGGCTATTTTGCCATTTGCTGTCGACTGAAAAAAAAAACACAACTCCAATCCGAACTGAACTTGTACCCACTCGTGTTCCTGTAGTCCTTAAAAAAGTTCAGCGACAACTCCACAAAATGGAGGCATGTAGTTGTTAGATAGCTTCGTGGAAAAAAATTGATCAGGAAAGTATTCCGAAGCAAACCCAACTGAATTGTACTCAGGCAGTGATTCTTCCACATACCACTAGAGGGAACCAGCACACCACAAGCGGTACCTCGCGTTGATAAATATTGCTGATTTTGATGACACATTTCTTTTTTCACCTTAAAAAACAGTTATGTTTTGTTTTTTTACCCATCAACAGTCTAGAAAATGCCGGGACGAGCGACCAGGAAGAGTCCAGGGACGACCCCGACACCTTCCACGAGAGCTACGACGACATCAACGTCGACCACTTGCTTAACAACTTCCAACTGGTATGTGACACACGACGCGTAAAACACGTGCCGCTTCTTCAAGACAACTGCCTTAACTGCCGTTTTTGCTAATCCAGCCGCTTTGAGGAGAGGTCCCGACGTCCGGAGTCATTGTGGTGAAAACATCCGTTCCAGCAACAACAACAACAAAACAACAGCATTCACCCAAAGATCCCAGCAAGGCTAACACACGTCCAGTGTGGTTCTTATCTAGTTTTCCATCACTTAACACATGTATTAAACCACCAAAAAGCAGTCAGTGTTAGCACAAAACCTTTAGGCTTCTGCCAAAAAAAAAAAAAGTCAGGTCTACTGGAACAGCTGAACTTTATTTAGGGTTAGTCAGAGGCATTTTAAATAGTGGCTCCCATTGAACTTAAATTTGAATGTGATCGGTTCATTCTGAAAACAGTCACAGTTATGAGGGTGTCCAAACTTGTGCAACCTTATGATCTCAGTTGTTTATTTTTACTTCCCCTTTTTGAAAAGGTAAATTCTCTTTCAAATTTCATTGTACAGGTTGTACGTCACATTACTGAGGGGAACATTTTTGAAATGTTTGAGCTCGGTCTCATTAATTTTAGATCACAAAAACTTGGCATTTGGATCGGGTTGTGTAGATTTTTTTCCATGTACTGCATTGATCAGTGACACAATACACAAACCTAAAAAAAAAATGATTTCAGTAATTCTCATTGCTGGGTGGTGGTCTAATGCATTTGTTAAGCACTGCACGTATGTTTACAGTTCTTACCTTTTATTTATACTTTTGCACATGAATATCAATGCAGAATTGGTCTCAAAATGTAATTCAAATAACAATTAAACATTTAATATCCATATAATTTTTTTTTTTCCCAACTGGACTTACATGAATTTTTTTTCAGGTTTTTATCACTAATAAATATCGACTGACACCTTGGCAATTATTTCCAATTTGGGCCAGTCCCATTTGTGCACTTTTGAACAAGAATGTGGCATTCACCAATGTATGTTTTGATTCTACAGGTATATCATACGGTAGAATTTGAAATACTACGATATCTTGAGTTTTAAGAATTCTTCAGAATACTTATTTCTGAACGATTTCTTCCAACATATTAGTCAATAATTTCGTTCACCTTACGAATGGGAACATTTTATCCATTCCCCCGATATCCAACCGGCTAAAAGACTGAGGCTGAGGAGACGGAAGAGAAGCAAAGTGTATTTTTTCCAATGGACCCCAGATGCATTTAATCACTTTCTACTACTGTACTCAACTTGTAGAGCAAACAGAATCCTAACTGTGCATGGAGCTGCCTATAGCGCATTCTAGTTGACGACAACGACCATGTACTAATGTATGTATGTATGTTTGTATGTGCGCCACTCACCAAATAAAAGATGTCCCTTTTATTTTTCAACGCTGAGTCCTTTGGTCTGCCTCTTTGTTTCACCCCGCCCCCCCCCCACATACACACACACAAAAAAAGGTACTGGGGGGAAAAAAGTGAATTTACCAGATAAATTGTCTGTGATATGATGAGGAGAAAGTCGTATCTTTTACAGGATAAAAGTTGTAATGTCATGCAAATAGTCTTCACATGAAGGGAAAAAGTAATAATAGTACAAATATAAACTGAATGTATATATTGTATAATGTACAAATATTAATATTGTTGACAAATATTACGAAAACGGAATTTCAACTTTGTTCCCTTTTTTTAACATACAAAGCAAAACAATATTTAAATAAAAGTTGTTATATTACAACAAATTCACGATTGTTTTGAAAAATGTTAATATTCATATATAGACTGCATATAAAATCATGAGAATAGTGCTTTAATCTTCATATTACAATAACACAATAAATCAGACACGGTCAAAAGTGGTACAAATGTGACAATAGCTCGATGTTTGCAGTATTTTCCTCCATCTATGACATCCAAATAAGGTCATGAAGACCAGCAAACGCTCCAGTTTCTGCAAGATGAGCTAAATT
>NW_017805039.1:1996315-2026641 GCF_001891065.2 Hippocampus comes
ACGGATGATGACGATGACGATGATGCCGCTGATGGAGCATGTGGAGAGGCCACTTTCTGCATGCAGGACAGAACCACCCGGGACACGATACCATCCCTTGTAAAACCGGAACTCTTTTGCTTCACAGAGCTTAATGACTCCTGAAACGGAAAAAGGGAGGGAAACGGGCATTTAAAAAAAAAAAAAAAAAAAGTTGGCACACGAAAAGGTATGTGTTTTAGAGCAACTTTCCCCCCATTAATTTGCATGCATTACAGTTGACAATCACTATTTTGTGGAATTCAATAACGGTAAAATGGAAATAATCGATTACGTTGTCCATTAATTCAAATATGAAAAATACATTTTATTGTAAATATATATTTTTTAAGTCAGAAGTTATCGTGTTTATGTTTTGCATGTCTGAAAAAAATCTATAATTAAATGAATTAACATGATTATATTGTTAACTTAAATTGGAACAATACATAAAAATATTAATTACATTTAATAATAATAAAACAATTCTAACATGCTTAGCCCCTTTTTAAAAACATTCCTAAAAATATAAATAAATGTGAAAGTCTTAAAATTTTACTTATGAATGTTTCGGCCCAATCATTTCACTAAATTGTCCAGAACATTTATATTTGGTGGACATTTGTGCTAAAATGAAATGTATCGAAAAACCAAAGAATCAACTAAAATGAAAATTAATTTAGTAAATTGATCATATAGATTTTTTAAATTACAGAATTTAGTGTATTTAATTACCAACGAGGGAAGTTTTTTAGCAGCAAAAATTCCTGTCTTTTTTTTTTTAACAGTACTTGCCCAGAAATGAGTGTGTGCGTGTGTGTTCACCTGAAGCATCTTCTCAGCTTTCTGGCACCTTTTCAGAGCAGCGCCATCTTCACGTATGATCTTCCTCCAGGTTCTGCTCACCTTCTTGCAGCTGTGGGTAGCCAAACACACTGCTGATATCTCACAGCCACAACCATGCGCTACCTAGCGCCCACCCAAAAACATGCACTTTGTGCGTCTACCTGATGAGGTCCATGTCTCCCAGCAGGGCCAAGATGTTGGCGAGAACGCTTTTCATATTCTTGGAAAGGAGAGACGAGAACACATCCACAAACTCGAGGCCCATGTTGCCGCCGATCACCTGGTGCAGTAGATGATCCTCGGCCACCTTGGAGATGATGCTCCAGTCATACCTGAGATGACAAACAACAAACAAACATGGAATTTCAGAGTTCACACCACTTTTTTTTTTAACCCGTGAAGCAAACTTCAGCAATGTTCAAAGAAACTGGGCAGTTTTATCTGTAAGGGTCGTTTCGGGGCAAGCTGAAAAAGCCCGGAAATCCGAGTTATGATGATAATAGAAACATCAGCTTCATCACATGCAATCCATCAATACCTATAAAAAGCCATGTGTCACAGCATCACCCGGCAAATAAATTCCTGTGTTGACATGGGTCGATTGCTAATGTAGAGGTTTAATGTTGTTAAAAAAAAAAAAAAAAATGCTTCAATCACCGCTAATGCTGGTTGTCAGTGAGGGGACTTCAAAGAAGAATACGACTGGCTGCTCTTTTAAGTTAACTGACTCCAATTAACTTTCTTCCCCTTCTTCTTGGGCAAGCAAAGGGTAGGGGTGAGCAGTTATGAACGGAGGAGGGAGCAAGACAAGAGACTGTGCAAACATGGACATCTTTTTTTGCATGGAATGTGTGTCCCCCATGTTAAACAGGGGTTCAATGTACTGGATGTGTAGCCTTTGAGTGGTTTGACAGAGGTATGAAATTTTCTATTTTTTTCCTGTCACATAAATACATTTGTTAACAATTCAGTCCCTACCGATTATTCTTGCTGTAACTCTTGGCGAGCTCTTGACACACTGCCAACTGGAACTTGACAATGGGCAGGTTGGGGTTGTCATTGTGTTCATCAGAGGGGGTGGACGACAAGGAATACGTGAGTGGTTGCCGCCTGCAGTGGTCCATGGGTGTGGAAGCAGCTCCCAGGCTCATAGGGCAACCAGAAACCATGCCATCTTCACATTGAGGGGACCGTTTTGGTGTCACAGTGGGAGGTGGCAAGGGCGGTAGAATTCTTGGGTTTTTTCCCTGAATGTGGATTTCACCTTCGTCAATATGACTGCTGTACAAGGACAAGTAACCGCTGTCCTCTAGCCCCTCGTCGAAAGTACTTTCGTGCATCTTGACGGTCTGGTTTTCTTTGTCTTGGGCTGCTCCGAGGGAGGCGTCATGGGGCAACAACACTTTGGACACCTTCTCGGCAATGGGATTGAGGGGGAGGGGGTTCTTAATGGGTGAATCTTTTCCATGGGGGCCTGAGGGCTTCTCTGGGGAGCCCTTTTCCACGTTCATCTTGGCCTTGAACATGTCGTATCGTGGGCACTTCATTTTAGCTTCTTCACAGTCCAACACATATACACTGCAGACACAAGAAAGAGGGTTTAACTTCATGATTTTGCATTGAACTAAGTATCACTTCATAATTCCCTGTTGACTGTAGATGGGAGGCAAAAAAAGGTTTGCTGCACTTTTTGCTCAATAACCACTTTGAGAACGTATCACATTAATGAAAGAAGTTAAGTAAACGTGTCATGTTATTACAGCTTGCTTTTTGTTCTGGTTCTGAATGTCCCGCAGCTCAGTGCAGGAGACGACGACATGTGGAATCCAAGTCCACCCCAAAATCTTAAACTATTTGCCAGGGTTAACTGTCCCAACAACTGCAATTCATGAAAACAACATCCCATTGCTTGATCTAGTGCCTTTTTTAAGCGTGCAAATTAAAGTTGAGGAATCCTTCACATTTTTCTGTCCAGTATTCAGGCCTCCGAGGCAAAAGTTCACCCCTAGCGTAGTTTGCATGCAAGCTAACGTAGCTACCCCAAACGTGAATTTATTGGTAAATAACGGAACATCGAGAGTATTTTATTGTCACAACCGGCCTTGAAAGTGGTCAGACGTTGTTTCGTTCCAGTTATGACCGAATTGAGATCATTTTGACGCGGTCTAGATTTGGCGGGGGCCAGCCATTTCGACGCCAAACTAACTGACTCATTCTTTCCGCACACATAAGTGATTAAGAATACCCTAACGTCTTATTACATTCTAGATTAGAAAAGAAAATCACCACAACCTCGCATTGGGGGTTACATACAAAGCGGAAAATACTCATATTGATGGTTTACATTTTCGTTGCATTAACTTGACACCCCTGTGGCAGCACATAAGAACGAAAGTGACGTACCTGAATGTTTCTTTCCGTTTTTGAGCAGCTTCCCTCTTCTTTATTGCTCAGCTAAGTGACCGGCTGTGATTTTCAGGGTGATTAAAACAAAGTCGTTCAGCTCTCATAAAAGTCGTCCTCACATCGCTTTCCGTTTTAAATTCCGCGGCGAGAAGGCGCAAAAGCGTTCAAAGAGAGGCGGGCGGTTCACCATTTAAACCTCCGACCAATCAGCGGCAGCGGAGGCGTGCAGCGGAGAAAACGGCACAGAGAAAAAAACCTACGCATGCCCAGTACAGCGCGGGCGATTCTCTATGGAAAGCAGCAACCAATCGAGAGCTACCTTGCGGAAGCGGGCGGAAATTCATGGCGCATGCGTAGTGAACAGAGTAGCCTGCCGTTGCCCTTTTGCAACTGCAATTGACATTTTCTGTTAAAAATATTACAAGTGCATATTTATCATTTAAAAATGATAAAGATCACTAATTCGTAACAAAAAATAGAGAGCGGAAATGAAGATCAAATGGGGTGGAACAAGACAAAGAAAAACACGAAAATAGAAATAGAAATCGTTGCGCTGTGTCATACGAGAGGAAAGAGGTCATTTCTGCTTGGCTACTCAATGAAACCAATAACTTTTTTTTTGTCTGAGTGACATTTTTTGTGCGTGGTTGTGGTTATTTACTTGTTTAGCAGCTTTCAGAATTTAGATTGCTGAAAAAAGTTGACTGAGCAATTTTACACTGGCGGGAGAAGAACTACTGTTTCAACATGACTGAACTTTCACATAATTCGTGTGCTGCGATTGGCTGGCAACCAGCTCATGTTGTATCCCGCCTACTGCCCGAAGACAGCTGGGATAGGCTACCCTTGTGAGGATAAGCAGATAAGAATTATTTGTGTGTAGTTTCTGAAAACACCCCCAACATATTTACATTTAAATTATTTATGCTTTCTTTGTGATTACAGAAATACCACCTAGTGTGACAACCCGATTTTTGTGCCTACTTTCATCATTTTATTGACAACAGTGACAACAGTTGACAACCACTGGTTTATGGTTTATTTTATACACCGCTCAAACTATTAATCCAGGAGATTTTTATTCACTTTTAGGAGAGGATCAATTAGCAGAAATTCAGTGGTGTTAGTCAGGCTCCACCTTCACAAGCTTGGTTAATTTGTATGATGATGTAATGCGCTCAGAGCTAAAAAGAGGCTAACATTCAACTTTCTGACCAATATATTTTTCCAGACGATGTTACAGCTGCAAATAGAGACAACTTATTTTTTGTTTCTTTAATTTTGCTCATTAATTCTTGCACATGACCCCATGAAACTATAAATGAATCAATCAACATCCATACCAAGCACCCCCCCCCCCAAAAAAAAAGTTTGAAAGCAATGCTACAAATTCAGGGGAACCAAACACATTTCCTCTTACACAAGCCTAACAACACTTATTTAACATCTCAGAAGTGTTGTCGACCAAGACTCATTTAAACTGTTTTCAAACAAAGGTGAACAAGTTAACTGTGACAGGCCCTGATTTCAGTCACCCAATTAGACTTAGCGTTTCTCCTCTTCTCTTAGGTTGCAGCTCAACTTGTCCAAAATTACACTGATGTCCATGTGCTTGTTCAATTTAAGGTACAAGTCCTTTCTGACGGGATGTAAGGAAAGCCAGTTGGGGTTGAGCTCCGCCAACAATCTGATGTGTTTCTCCATTTCACCTAAATACAAAGAGAGAGAAAATAGACACTTCAGCTAATTGTTGAACCAGAAAATCCTTTCCGAATCTGGTGCTCTACTTCTTTGACTCGATATCTAGATGACACATGAACTAAATTACCATTCAGCCCATGTCTTTCGGATGTTGACTAACCTGAAGTGAGAGCAGATCTGTAACTGGTGACCATCCGGTGACAAATAACTTCCATATTTAAAGCTTGTTTTTTTTCCGAGACAAAAACATTGCGAAGAATCCTCGCTAGCTCCCCCAGCCGGGACATCATCAAGAGACGCTCTTCTTGGGAGGGGCTTCGCGTCATAGCCGCCTGGAGCTTCTGGGCTTCCTTTGCCCTGATCTAGATCAACAAAAAGAATCAAAGACAATTAGGGACATATTCTGCTATGAGAGGCGCACAGTTGCACTTTTCTGGCTACACAGATTCTCTCATCGACTGAAGTACCGGTGTGTCATTTACTCAACTTCATGCCAGATAGGCATTTCGGGTGAGGCAAAACTAAATATGGGCATGCCCTGTCAAATCTGACCTTGCACATACTGTACTCATCGTCTTGCTCGCTTGCAAAGGGCTGTGCTAAGTGGCAACATCATATTGCACTCTAAGTCTGGAGGTTAACAATATACACCACGCACTGTACTACTGTAGTGTTGGATTGTATTTGGGGACGGCGTGGCTCAGTGGTTGAGTGGTCGCCTCCTAACCCAGAGGTTGTGGGTTCCATTCCCAGCCCCTTGTGACCATGTTGAAGTTTCCATGAGCAAGATCCTGAACCACAAGGTGCTCCTTATACTGCGCCATGAGTAGGGAAGCGCGAAGTTAGCGTGGAGCACTTAACAAGTGGAAAAGCGACCATTTATATCAGTGGAAAAGAGACTCCCAGAAAGCTATTAAAATGCTTATGGCACAAAGTTTTTTTTTTATATTTCTCATTTCTTTTTGTAGGCCAAGCCAACTTTGGCATTCATCACCCCCCAATGCCTGATTGGAAAGTTGAGAAGCTGAGAAGTCTTGGAGCATCTAAAAGTTATGGAAAGACCAATTCTGGAAAATTCGCCCAAAGTTGCAACAACAACAAAAAACAGGTGAAATACATACTCTGTCTAACAAGGACTGCGACACTCCATTCAGGGCGTTTGGAATACGAAGTGGAGCTGATGTCTGCGTGCAGTTCACATTTGGTAGTGACGTCTCTTTACTTGGTGCACTTTTATCTTCTGCCTTCTGAACAAGAGAGAGCAGTGCTTTCTCCATCTGGATGAAAGAAACAAATCACATTCAATTCATTCAGAAATTTGTCATGGTGGACATTATGCAGAATATACAAAATCCATATTCCCGGACCTTGGGTGTGATGAGAGAGTGGGCCTTGTCCAACACCTCCTGGGCAGTTGCCAGCTTGTCAACGCGAGGAGGTTGTGGCAGTAAGCTTGCTTGCACAGCTGGTACACTGTCCACATTAAAGTTAGGGTGCCAGCGGGTCAATTTGTCTTCCGGCACACTCATTTGAGGTGTTAACGAGGAGAGGAACATCTGAAAATGGAAGGACGGTGTTAAAAGACTTGATCAGGAAATAATAGGGCATCCTCATTGTGTCTATCAAAGCTGCACATTTGCTGCCAAATCCAGACGAATAAAACTCACCTTGTGGTGGTGTTTAACAATGGAAACGAGGTTGCGATGGAAGGTGTGTCGTCTCTCTAAAAGATCCGAGGCCGTCAAGATGGGTTGACCTTCCTTTTGGCCTGTAAATGATCAATACACAGTTGGTAAACATTTTCAACCACATTGTATCATGCAGCAGTGTGTCACTCTAGGTTAGGCTATTAATCACAATTTATCTTAAACCAGCGGCAATTCCAATTAAGTCGGGATGATGTGTAAAACGTGAAAAAAAAACAAACAAGTAAACAATTTGAAGAGTCACAGAATCTGGCGAAATCCCGGCACATGAGCGGCAAAACCAAAAACCAACATTGAAATCACAAATCATATTTAGAGAAAACTTTTGGCTAATGGATAAAATAAACTTTCCCCACCAAAATTAGTATGAGAAAGGTTTTACATATTAAAGTTTCCTATTCTGTCAATGAGAAAAAGAGAAAAAAAAAAGAAAAAGTTTACGAACCACAGAAAAGCGCAGGTTCCACAGTGAGCTGGTAGCTGCCCTTCTTAATACAGTTGTTGTATGTCGGGATGTTCTTTTCCTGTCTGAAGGTGTAGGCCTCCGGAAAAACTGTCTTCATTTGACCGACGTGGGTTTCTTCAAACCGTCTGCAGATACGGACCACAAATAGGCACACGTACAATGTTCAATTCTAAAGACAACTAATGCATTTTTCAGTCCCGTACTTGCGCACAACACAAACTCTGAAGTCGGATTACAAAGGGACAGAAAAATTCCAGTAAATTTCAGCGATATGGACAGAACCAGGTCGGAAATTAAGGAATCAAGCTGTAATTTCTGAAAATAATTGACCCCCCCCCACCCAAGGCTATACAATTTATGGTACCCATTTGAGCTACCTCATTCCTGTAGGCCAGTTTACCAAATGAGGGTCCGTGAACCCCTAGTGATCTATGGTGCCATTTAAAGGGGACTGTGAAGATTAAAAAAATAAATAAATAAATCCCATGACATTGAGAGAAATTGGATTATTGCACTCAAATGTGGCAGAGAACTTTACCTGCCTTAAACTATTGAGAGCAAGAGTACTTTTTTTCTCTCCAGTGTGATTCATTGCCTTTTGATACGGTACAAGCAAAAAAGTAACAAAAATAATGCAATTTAAAATGCAGTTTCTGCTGTTTCTATTCAAATCATAGAATAGATGTCCATACCTCGTCAATTTTTTTTTTTTTTTTTTTTTAAATCGGTGGTTCGCAATTCACAAGTACTGCGAGTAAGCAAATGATGAATAAATAGGGGGAAACATCCAACAGTCACACCTACCTGTGTATCATATCCTGCACTCCCTTTTGAATCTTGGAGAAAGTAGCAGTTTCCAAACGGTTGAAAAGCATGGCGACCAACGTGTCCATGCTCCTAAACATCTCAGCCAGTACCTTGAAATGGTAAGGCAGGGAGAGGCCTGGGGGAGTGTCCTGGGCTAGATTGTGATACTTCTGGTATGCTGGTTGTTGAATACTGAGAGACAAAGGGGAAAAAAAAGTTTTGTTTCCTATCTTGGGCTGGAAACCATTACTGCTGCACAATATATTGTAGGATTACCGGTACATACTTCTCACAAAACACAATGTAAGATATTCACAGAAAAATTATAAACTCACTTCTCCTGAGCTTGCGTCTTGTTCTGTGACTTTTCGTCCTCTAAGTCGCTCTCCTTTGCCTTTTTAGCTTTAGCTGCAAGCTCTTTTGCTCGTGTCAGAGCGGATTTGGACAAAGCAATGGAGGATTGCACCGATGATGCTGCAGCTGAAGTGAACGATGTAGCAGTGCCCAAGTCATCGGCCTGTTTCTTGATCCTCTGAAGCAGAGACTTGTGGGCTGAAATCGTTTCTTTGCAAGGAGCCTGAAAGATGGAGTGCTTCTTAAATTTGTGGCAAGAGTTGTCAATAGGAATGACTCAGAAAAAAAAAAGTTTTGTTTTCAAGCCAGAGCATAGCCCTTTTAAGCAGTGAAAGATTACATTTATCCATCACTGTTTTGCACACAATATCTATTCTCAAATCCCCATCTCAATTTCTGTCACAAAATATTAATTTCTTTATCCGTTTTTTCCTCTATCACTGGGAATAGTATAAATCATCGCGTAGATCTTTATATCCTCTCTTGCTGCAAATTGTGATTTGCCCAACACTGTTCACGTGAGAGTTCATGTGTTACTGCAAAAGATTAGCGGATGGATAATACTGTACATTTTGCTACAAATGTTTTCACTATTGTATCATCATACATTGACTGGGAACCAAAACCTTACCTCTTGTTTTGGATTAGAGAGGACACATTTCTTTCTGGTCACTCTTGTTTTTACTTGCGCGTTTATTCGGTCGACAGAGCATACTTTCACTTTACGCCGCTTTTTTGCTGTGTTGTGCTCCGTGGAAGCCAAAACCGTGTCCGTCCCAAGTTCTGCGTTTGGAGAGGTCCGCTTTGGTATTCGGGGAGTGGGAGAATTATCTTTGGGATTCTTGCAAGTCTCAGATTCTCCTTTCGGTAACTTTGCATCATCGTCGATAATTCGCATAATCTCATCGCGAATTTGGTTGGAGGACGATTTCGAGAAAATGTCTTTGTTTGAAGAAGAAGCGGAGACTGTTCTTGATTTGGCCGCGCTGCTTTTTGACGATCCACGAGAAGCAGCGTCTGTGGGTTTTACCACGTCAGTCGTTTTCTTCCTCCGCTGAGAAAAGAAATCTGTTACCAGAGCCTGAGACATGATTCAAAAACACTGTGAAAACGTCGATCTTCTATCGCTGACTGAAAAAATGCCTCGCTCCGTTTGTAGTCACGGGAAAAACAACTTTCCCGCGGAACTGAATAAACCACGCCTATTCCTGCCGACGGCAGGAAACCACGCCTATTTATGCCGACGGTCGACTTCGTGTATGGCTTGTTTATAACAGCCCTCCAATATGGCCGCCGGTAGTGCATTGTGGGTAATTGCTAAAAGGACGGAGCCCTCTATACGGAAGTATCAGAAAAACTTTTTGTGTATTTTTTCGGGATAATTTTTCTGGAAATAAAAAACCCAGAACAAATATACTTTACAAGGTATTCGTTGTCAGCGATACATAAACTTTACCGATTCTCTTTCGAGTCACTGGTGGATTTTTGAACCAGAGAAGTTTACTACTGCGCATGCGTTCAGTATCCAATATGGCTGCGCCCTACTGCAAGGTGGTGTTTTGAATTTACGAATGGAATTCGTCTGTCTCGGTTCTAGATGACGGAAATTTGCATTATCGCCATAAATTATCATCATCTCCGGTAATCTATTTCGGCGATTTGAACGTTCGTTTTTATCGCCAGATTGCTTGTTTATCTGTAGTTTGTACTCTGTTCACTTACACAGCCCCACGCCATTCTCTATTTCGGTCTCATCTTAATTTGCAAATTGTTACCTGGCGTAATTCCACCAACTGCAAAGAATGCGCAGAATGATGATGGTAGTGACTGTTTCTGATGTGAAATAGAGACATTATTCATTCAATCATGTTTTTCAGAAGAGCTATTCACCTCCTATGTATAGAAAAGGAGTCTGCCTTAAACTTGCTCACGAGTGGTTTTACAAATTATTCAAGTTTAATTAAATATAGTAGGTTTCATAATCACTGCGTCAGAACCACAAGGATTTTTCACACTGCCAGCAGGCTGAACTTGGCCAAGTTATTATCCGTGGATGAATTATTC
Source organism: Hippocampus comes (assembly GCF_001891065.2). NCBI lineage: Eukaryota > Metazoa > Chordata > Actinopteri > Syngnathiformes > Syngnathidae > Hippocampus > Hippocampus comes. The sequence goes on from NW_017805039.1 coordinate 2,006,684, forward strand.
TCCAGGAGGTCCCTGCTGGACTACCTGAAAAAGATTGACTCAGACTATAGAGATTTGTTGAGCGCGGTCAACTGCGATGATCAGGAGCAGAGCAGCGCTGAGGAGTTGAGGGGCAAGAGGACCAAAGTGTCCCTCCTGGCTCCCCTTATTCAAACCATCAGGGAGTTGGACGCCAAGCAGAAGGAGATGATCGAGATGGAGGCACTTCTCAAGGGTAAAATCGACTCCTGAGGACGTAATGAAGCCATTGTATAATTATGGGTGTTCCAACAGAGGAAGATCTACGAGAAATTGCTGAGCAGGAGAAGGAAGGCTATTTGCAAAACATCCATGATCTGAGGCAGAAGGTAGTTCTGTGTTTTTGTTTTTTTTGTTTTTTTTTATCATATATTTTTTTCCTGATAATTTAGCTTTTTTTGTTGTTAATTTGTAACTTCACAGGCCACATTGTAGTTTTTTTTCTCAGAAGGCCGATACGATTGTGAAAGCATGAGAATATTTTAGCATCCTAACATATTCTTCAACTATTGTTGAACAATTATGGAAGAATCATGGAGGTTGATGGACATGATTTGCTTCCATGTCCCACACTAAATTATTTGGAGGACCAGATCTGACCCCGGGGACTTGAGTTTGACACCTGTGATATATGATGCTTGGTACTTTGCAAATTTTCATTTTCTGTGTCACCGAGTGTTCTGGAACGGATCCCCTGTGCTAAGTGGGGGACTACTGTTTATTCTGAGTGCAGTTTGATTGTATTTTAATCCAATTTTCCCCCACCATGTCAGATATTAGATCTTTTGATCACAGAGGAGGAGGATGATCTGAGTGAACTTGTGCTGGAAGTGACAGCAGGAGTTGGCGGACAGGAAGCCATGCTGTTCACTGCTGAGGTTGGCCTTCATTTTAAACATTTATAGTGGATAAAATACCTGTGCTAAGTACAGTGTGGCAAGCTGCGCATTTGGTACCTGGGCCTTCGGTAGGGACTTAACTGGTGGAAAAATGCTGATGTCGTCGAGAGCCAGTTTTCTTGAAATCTGATTTGTTGAAAAAAAAAAATGTGCCTTTCCGAATATATTGGAAGTTATATAACCCAGCATGACCGATTCTGAATGCCCTGGAGAGATTAGATTGACATGGCAACACTGACTGTCATCTGATTGGACAAACAAAAAATATACCGTTTTATGGAATGAAAAGATTACAGACACCCACCACTGGCTAAGTATGATGAGTTATGGATATCAACTTTCACAGTAGTTAACTAGGTTCTGTTTTTTCCCCTTTTGAAGCTGTTTGACATGTATGAGGGCTTCGCTCTGCACAACGGCTGGTCCTTTGACGTTCTGGAACACATGAACAGTGACATAGGTCAGTCAGTGGACACATAAATGAAAGAAAGTTCACAAAATACTTGCTCGTTGTATTCTTTTCCTGTACCCAGGTGGACTGCGTCATGCCTCGGCGAGCATCAGCGGCTATCAGAGCTACAAGAGGATGAAGTTTGAAGGCGGCGTTCACCGTGTCCAACGGGTTCCCAAGACTGAAAAGCAGGGCCGCATGCACACCAGCACCATGACTGTGGCCGTGCTGCCCCAACCCACTGAGGTAGAAGCCTGTTATGTGTCAGCTGTAAAACAGAAGGTTTATGGTCTTTATTTTTGTGTCAGAATACACATATTTTAGGTGAAAAACAAAAATATCAGACGCATTACATCCTTTCATGAAAACTGACCCTTTTGTTGTGGTCCTCTTTAGATCACGTTCACAATCAACCCGAAGGACCTCAAGATCGAAACGAAGCGGGCAAGTGGCGCGGGCGGTCAACACGTCAACACCACAGATAGCGCTGTCAGAATAGTGCACCTGCCCACTGGTACAAACGCACCCTGTCGCTTTGTCCCTTGACAAGATTTGGATGATCCTATCCCAACTGTCGTGCTTCTTTGTGTGTCCAAGGTGTTGTAGCGGAGTGCCAGCAGGAGCGGTCTCAGATAAAGAACAAGGAGAAGGCCATGAAAGTTCTGCGGGCAAAACTTTACAGCATGAAGGTGGAGGAGGAGACCAGCAAGCGCTACAATCAGCGCAAAGTGCAGGTACATACTGTCTGAAGTATGCTTGTCTTTGGGCTGTAAAACAAACTAAAGCTGGATTCTTTCGGATTTCCACTGCAAACTTCAGCCATGTATTGGTCAATATCGCTGCTGTGGCAATGTAATTTCCCTCACAGGACTTAAAAGTGGCATGGAGAGGCACAGTCACAGATTTAATTTCAGATATTTATTGAACAGGACTAACAATCACAAACACAATGCAACACATATACTCATACTATACAATGAAACTAATATACTCTATCGATTCAAAATACATGAAGTGAAATATTTCATGACATATTTGTATAATTTTGATGATTCTAGTTTGCAGCAAAGGAAAATTCCAAATTCCCTATCGTGAGAAATATACGTTACATGAGAACCAATCAAAATGACTTTTAGTGTACAGTATAAATACATTTATAATTTACTTTCTGAAACACTTTTTCCTGCATTAAATTAACCAGACTTTTTTTTTACTGAAGCAAATGAACTTTTATACCATATTCTTATTTATTCTCTCATATTCTCCATGTTTTTGCCACAGATCGGCACCAAAGGCAGGTCCGAGAAAATCCGCACGTACAACTACGCCCAGGATCGCATCACTGATCACCGGATCGCTATGACGCTGCACGACGTCAAGGCGTTCCTGCTGGGCGAGGATCTGCTGGATAAGATGAACTCTTCCTTGCAAGAATTCTCCAACCAAGAGGAGCTCATCGAACTCCTGGAACAAAATGGCTACAAGGAAGGATGATCATAAATTTGGACCAAGTGTCTATATATCAAATCAGTGCCTGAAATTCACTTTTAAGGCTGTGGGTGTTAATAGTGTGCTCCTCCACTCATCTGTGAACATTTTTCATGGGATTTTGGTGTTGGATTGCATTCAGCTACTGTGATCAGGACACGAAAGTCAGCCACAGTGCTAAGATGATATGTCAGCATATTGATCATTTGCAACACCATTTCGTTATGGAAATTGCTGAAAAAAAGGACTGAATTGAAAACAAAAAAAATGGTTTCGGATGTAAAAATATTGGAGATGTCTACTTTGTGCAAAAGTTTTTTGTTTTTATTTTATGTCGTCCACATTTGGCAGCTGCTAAACCAAGTAAGGACATAAACATAAACGCAAAAAAAAAAAACCGTCAGCGATAAGTAAAACAGCGTCTGCCGATGGTTTTGCTCGTGGAATAGCTGCCATGTAGCATACAGCTGCTTTAGCTTATCAACTACATTGCCCAGAAATCTCCGCAAACTCGCAAGGGCGACTAATCGAGTGCAGGGTTTGTCGATCGATTGTGCGCTTGCCTTCTCGCCCACTCTGACTCACAGTCCAATTTTTTCCCTTCCCAATAACTCCTTCCTTCCTGTTTCGTTCCCTGCCCCCCCTCCCGGTGTGCTAGCTGGATGATCTTTGGCTTCGGCGCGACATTACGTCATTTTACGAATCGTTTTATAAGTCGTTTTTTGCCTTGCGAAAACTCATTTTCTCCGGAGCCAAAGGACGTTTAAAGGCAACCTTTTTTGTCACCGACCTGACGTCATCAGGGCCGTTTTCTTTCTTGTGGTTTTCATTTCACGAGCTCCGGAGCTGACAAAAGCCTGGCTGTCAGATGTAGGGCGCCACGCAACCGATGAAGCCTTTCCTCCTTCCGACCGTCTTTGGTGAAAGTGTTCAAGTTTGACGGGGGAGGTTTAACGGTTATTTTGGAATTCTCTCACGCTGGGAGGAAGTAGGAAGGAACCGGGGGCGAGCGGAGGAGGAGGTTGAGGACCCCGCCGAAGAAACACCAACACCGGGTTGCCTGGAGGACAGCACTATTTTTGTGTGATGGCAAACGAGCCGATCATTCTTAATGTCTACGATATGGTAAGGAAACTTATTCGTCCGCTTGAAATGATCAAGTACGTGTGTCTGTGTGTGTGTGTGTGTGTATATATCTTAATCCACTGTCTGACAATACTTTCATGTGGGTTCCTTAATCCTTCAAAATCGTAAGTGCATTTTTCATGTTTTACGCCACTTCTTTTGGCGTTAAAATAAACTACTATCAGTCATAATTTCCAAGTACCACTGTTATGTTGTTTTACTTGTTCGAGAGTCCCGCATCACCAGTCAAGGCCCAATAAGGACATTGTTCTGCAGACACCTAGCTGTGCAAACGTGGGAGATACGCAAGCCGATGTCGGCACTGTTTCAAACTACCCAGTGGACGTGAAACAACACGTATAAATGATTTGCAGTCGTCCTGTTTTGTTTTGACATTCCCTCATGACTCTTCAAAGACCGTTACCTGCTTGTTTCTGCCAGAACCTGTGCAAAGTGGTGGAAACACTGAATAGTTCTTGGTACTGTTTCAAGCTTCTTCCTGAACATGGTCCCTGAGGCAATATTGACACTTATGGGATGTACAATTTCACAGTTTTATCACAGGGGGATATGTACTATACTTGCGTGAAAATATACGATATTGAGAAACAACGGCTGGGCAAGTCCTGATACAAGGTATCATATCGGACTGATATCAGCCTTATTTTAGGGTATCGAGTACTGCCGATACCAACCATTAATACTTAAGACAAAAAATAAATCTGACATCGAGGCAGTCCTCCTCGGCAGTGTTTGGCACTATAGTACTGCTGATTGACACATGAGTGAATCATCTGCGTCAGAGAGAAAGGTCTTTGTTCACAATCTTTTGTCATTATGTTAAATGAGAAGTTATGTCAAAAGTCCTTTAGGTATCGGTACTCAGGACTGTATTGACGAGTAATCAGTGTGAAAACTCGTACGAGTATCGGTCTGAAAAAAAGTGGTATCGAACATCCCCATGAGAAGCCATACAAAGTTTGACCCATCCCACATGGTTTAAAAACATTGAAACTTATTAAAACGCATGTCAAAACATATATCGTAAAACCCCCTACACAGGTTTTAACTGAAATCGGCACAGCTGTTTTGCTAATCATAAACCTTCAATAAACAACTAATTTAAGGCACGCAGCAACAACACATACAAATGGCATACAACCATACTTAGAAGCATAATATTCTTTCTGCTATGTGAGAATAATGACAATTACTATGCTGTATTTTATACCGGTTAGTCTGGATTCCGAATCAAGAAGGATTAAAAACATGAAAATGTATTAATCGGGCTTTCAATATACAGGGGACCACGAGTGCATTTCCTCATAGCAGAAGCATCTTTAGTGGAAGAGTTGTCATCATTCAAAGGAGATGGGTGGTGAGTCACACCCCCAAATATTGATGACTCATTGATTGACACACTGATGGACTTTTCCACAGAAAGCGGGGCTCTTTGTGTCGGGAGGCCTCATTATGGCAAGCCTTTTCAGCATTAATGCCATCTCCTTGTAATATCTTCAAAACCTGTGTACTGTAAATAAATGCTCAAACAACTTTGAAAAGAAGAGAATTTTGAGTGGACTTTCTTGTACTATTTCCATTTTACTTGCCGCTGTTTACAATTGAATGATATTTGATGATATCATCACTATTTTATCCCTGGAAGACACTTCAGCTGAGACAGCGAACCCTGTAGCTCACTGCGGTGCTTCCAGAGAACACATCTCTTAAAAATGGCTCATTCATCTTTCCATTTGAGGATCAATAGTGTCACATGACTTACAGGATCATCACACCAAGAGACGAGTCCAGCATAAAGCGTATCCATCCCCAGCCGGGCTAAGCGCATTTCCTGTTTGGGTCTGAGTGCTTTAGGGCCAGCGTCTTCAAGCCAAGCGACATATTTTATATTGCACTAATCTCACAGCACAAAAATCTTACAGTACTTAATTACACCATCTTTGGAAGTATTTTTCCACACTCTTCAAATTCACAAATGTTTTGCGTCCACATTTTAAACGTCACCATTTAAGTCTCACATTCCAAATATTTATTTTTGAAGGTAAAATGAGTCCCATAAAAACGTTTTCTGTCAACTTCAGCTAACGTCCGCGTCACTGGGTTTTGATATCAAGTTTTAAGTGTTTGAATGCAATTATTTTGCGATTTATGCCTGTAAAAAGGTTGTTAAAAACCTCTGAGAGGTTTGAATGCAATCTCTTTGCGATTTATGCCTGTAAAAACGTTGTTAAAAACCTCTTGAGAGACACACATTGTGCCATGCAGGCAGCAGGTTTTAACAAGCTCGGAGATAAGAGTCTTATGTCACCACAAGTGCGAGGAGGATACAAGCAGCATTTCTTTTGTCGGCACCGTGCATCGCCTGGGCTACAAATGTGCGTCCAACAGATGGCTGTGTCTTAAAATTCTTGACAATTAAAGTGTGGCATAAGCATATAAGCAGCTGTCATGCATTTAGACATGGAAATAATTTCCTCATTATGTCTCCCCCGCTCCCCTTATGAAAAAGACATCACGTTGTGTTTTTAAAATTTGTCATTCAAAGTATTTTCACATGACCACAGCTGACTGAAATCATGTGAATATTCTCAAGACTGTAAAAACTTAAAAGTTGGATGAAAAAACGAATTTGGTGAGCATCTGGATACTCACAAAATCACTTTTGTTGATAATTGTCCCTTGGTGATCAATTAACATTTCTGATTGACAAGATACAATGCAAACCAATGCAAATTTGTGATTTGGCATTTGGCTAACTTGCGTTCACAGATCTTGTTATTTGTTGACAATCTTGTCTCGTCAGTTTTTCTGCTCAGGCCAAAGCAATAAAGGTACTACTTTAATGCCACATGGTGGAATATGGATTTTGCTATTCGGTTGACTTATTGACTGTATTTTTCCTAAACATTTCTTATTTTGTGCAAAAGGCAGAATGTGAGTTCGAGTTAACTCTAAAACCGTTTGTGTAACGTGATAGCTCGCGGGCATATTCGTTTGCGCTTTTGTGATGTTGCGCCAGTTTGTGCGAGCATCTTATTTTGGCTCCTATGCTGGTGAATACTTCTGAGGAGCCTCATGAATAATTTGCTGAATACAGTCATTAATGTAACAATAGTTAATGATTGTGTAAATATTTGGTGTTGATACTTGATGATCCTCACAGTTTTCAGTGCTTTGCCTTTAGCTTGTGCCTCAATAAAATAAATACAAGTCGCTTTTATTCGGCCAACTTTGACAACTTTATTGACATTGGTTCAAAATGCATGATCGCCATTTATCATTAATCAATTTCAACTATCTTCTCTTCATTACCGTACTTGATTTTTAATTTGTTTTTTTTTGTAGTAAAGAAATATGTTGGTTACGTTATTTGGATTCAGAAGAGGGTCAATATATTAGAAACCTCTCATTGTTATACACCACGGAATCCCCAAAATAAGGCGAGTATCAAAATGAAAAGATAAGCAGACCCAATTACCCACAACATGACAAGGATTTGGTCTGAACTGTGTTTTTTAGTGTTATTAGGCCAACATTGACAACTTTATTGTCATTGGTGCAAAATGCATGATCGCCATTTATCATTAATCAATTTCAACTATCTTCTCTTCATTACTTGATTTTTAATTTGTTTTTTTTTGTAGTAATTAAAGAAATATGTTTGTTACGTTATTTGGATTCAGAAGAGGGTCAATATATTAGAAACCTCTCATTGTTATACACCACGGAATCCCCAAAATAAGGCGAGTATCAAAATGAAAAGATAAGCAGACCCAATTACCCACAACATGACAAGGATTTGGTCTGAACTGTGTTTTTTAGTATTGCTGTTTTTGCTTCCTCAGTATTGGATCAACGAATTTACCAGCACGCTTGGCATCGGCGTCTTCCACTCAGGGATCGAGATCTACGGCCGAGGTAAGCTCATCTCATGGCGCCGTGTCTCGCCACGGAAAGCCTTTCGAAATGGTGCTGTGTGTCTGTCTGTGTGTTTTTGTCCGTGTGTGTGTGTCTTTATAGAGTATGTGCGTGTGTCTTTATAGAATTTGCCTATGGGGGTCACCCATACCCCTTCTCAGGGATCTTTGAGATCACGCCAGGTGACGCCACGGAGCTGGGCGACACCTTTAAATTCAAGTAAGTCTGTTGAAAAATCTTTGCTCATTCTCCCGATCAGCCCACATTGTGCGTGCGTGTGTGTCCCATTCCTTCTGCTCTAATTGATGTGCCCTGTGGTGTTTCACGGACAGGCACGCATCTTTGCTGCCTACCGAGTCACAGTAATCAAATAAATACAGTGGGACTGACACTTCCAGGGTTAAATATGCCACTAAAACCCTCATCAAATTTCAGAGTTTTAACCCCAGCATTCCTCATTTTAGTTAAAACTCGCGTCAGAGGATAAATAACAATACTTTTTGTCACTGTTGGACATCTCCAAAAATCCCTCCTTTTCAAGAACTCAATACAACTCATTTGTTACGCTGTCATTGATTGCAATGACATTTACCAGCCAGTTCACGTATCAAAGTGAGTTAATAGACTTGCTCGATGGGTTAATAATAATCATTTTTACAAGGTAGTGTTGCTTTGTGTAGAAGTTTTAACCCCAGCATTCCTCATGAGCTTTTGGTTAAAACTCGCATCAGAGGATAAATAACAATACTTTTTGTCACTGTCGGACATCTCCAAAAATCCCTCCTTTTCAAGAACTCAATACAACTCATTTGTTACGCTGTCATTGATTGCCAATGACATTTACCAGCCAGTTCACGTATCAAAGTGAGTTCATAGACTTGCTCGATGGGTTAATAATAATCATTTTTACAAGGTAGTGTTGCTTTGTGTAGCAATATGAAATTGACCATATTCGGACATAAAATATTTCTATCCAACACGGATGAAATTTAGCTGTTTGTGGGGCAATTGAATTCAATTTTATTTTAGATACTTATTTCCTCATTTAGAATTAAACATAGAAGAAATGATATTGTTTCTTCTTTGATGATGACGTGTGTGTGTGTGTGTGTGTGTGTGCAGAGAAGCCATCGTCCTGGGCAGCACCGACTTCACCGAGGACGACGTGGAGCGCATCATGGAGGAAATGGGCAAGGAGTACAAAGGCAACTCTTACCACCTCATGCACAAGAACTGCAACCACTTCTCCTCGGCGTTTTCAGAGGTACGGTAGCTACACACCTTCACACACACACAACACATACACGCGCATGCAAATACTATGGTAGGTGGATTTCTTTGCATTCCATGTAATTAATCCTCGACGGGAAAACAAACTGAAAGCACCACTTGTTTTGGGTAATTCAGTGAGATTGATCATAATCCCTATTTCATTTAAATCCAATTTTCCTGTCGGAAATCATGAAATTATGGTCGAACATATGAGCCCCCCTGCTAGACTGTGGTTCTTCGTTTACCCCTGTGCTAAATCGACCATATTTAAGTGAGGGAGGGCAGCGGCACTGATGTCTGAGATGAAATCTCACGAGATGCCTTCAGGGACGCAATGGAGGTTGAACTCCAAAGTGCATTATCCATCCATTTTCGGCTGTTGAATGCATGCAAATTGTAAATTGTGGTGCTTTTAAAGAATATTGGGGGAAAAAAAGGCAAATGATTGCCTCACTTCTCCAATACAGCAACTGAAGTGTCCGCTCACTCGCACTGTGTGTGTGCGCACGTGAGGTCTAAATCGGCTTATCCTGCTCTTACTAATGAGCAGGGAGTCTTATGGTTAGTCCCGACGCTGAGAGGGGGATTAAAATGTAACGATACAAGTCCAGGCATGCACAGCCAGCTGGCACACACATACACGGCCGTACACGCTTGGGCGCTTCCGTTGTCATAATGGAGAAGTGAGGCAAGCGTTGTACTTTTTTTTTTTCTCCAATATTCTTTGAAAGCGCTGTGATGTACACTAAGTGGATGTGAATGTCCTCTTGTCTTATCTGTCAGTGGCTTAACATAAAAACAATCAATTAACAAACATACACACGAACGACTTACTGAAACACAATGCAAAATAGAGCATAGATGGGCTAACAAAATTAGCATCGATCTTGTGGTCATTGTAAACCTCAATTCATATTTCAATGTAAAAGTTAGCAATACATGCATACAAAACATATAACAATACCCACAGGGGTGTATTCTTTATCCTCTGTAAAGAAATATCAATTGCAGCTTAGTTATGTTTTCGTTAGTTTTATCATTCAAACTTCACCTAGTTTGTCTGTTCGTGTTATTCTGCCCCCTGGTGGCCAAGGTGCACACACCAGAAACAGAAACTTAATGCCTGTACAAGTGGAATGTTTAATTATTCACATTTTATTTTCATGACCGTTTTTATTCAGTCTAATACTGTAGAATATCCATTTTTTTAACAGGGAACACCGTCTTATTCTTGTTCCGCCCTACTCAGTTGCTCTTCTTCTTCATCCTCCTTGTTTTTCCAGATCCTGTGTGGCCGCGAGATCCCGCGCTGGGTGAACCGCCTGGCCTATTTCAGCTCGTGCGTGCCCTTCCTGCAGAGCTGCCTGCCCAAAGAGTGGCTGACGCCAGCCGCCCTGCAGTCCAGCGTCACCCAAGAGCTCCAGGCCAGCAGCGAGCCGGAAGAAGCCGAGGACGCCGCGGCCTGCTCGTCGCTGGCGGCCGTGGCGCCGTCCTCATCTTTGTCGTCCAACCGCCACCAGCCACGGCGGTAAAAAAAAAAAAACAGTGCCGACCAAAAGACATTTCACTATGACGTAACACGTACTTCTGGGTGGCAGAAACTTTTGCATTCTCAGATGGCACCGCTAGTAATGTTTACTCTATTGCCTGTCAGAAGGTTCGGCCATGGTTTCAGTTCAGGTCCACGGTCGTCAATCATTTTTCTGCCACCCTGGCGCCGGTGTTTACAAACCTGTAATGGTCGATTTCCCGTTTTTGATGTGAATGTCCTCTTGTCTTATCTGTGAGTGGCTTAACATAAAAACAATCAATTCACAAACATAGACACGAACGACTGACTGAAACACAATGCAAAAAAGAGCATAGATGGGCTAACAAAACTAGCATCGATCTTGTGGTCATTGTAAACCTCAATTCTAACTCTCACCAGCCGTATAAGGACCCAACCAACAAGGTTGAATGGTGCTTCTACCTGTTGCAGGTAATCCGAGCCAAACGTCCCCATGTGGACCTTGTCACTTTTTTTTTTTTGATGAAAAGTTAACAATACATACATACAAAACATACAATACCCACAGGTGTGTATTCTTTATCCTCTGCATAGAAATATGAATTGCAGCTTAGTTATTTTCTTTTGTTTTATCATTCAAACTTCACCTAGTATGTCTGTTCGTGTTATTCAGCCCCCTGGTGGCCAAGGTGCACACACCAGAAACAGAAACTTAATGCCTGTACAAGTGGAATGTTTAATTATTCACATTCTATTTTCATGACCCTTTTTTATTCAGTCGAATACTGTAGAATATTTCCGTGTCCATTTTTTTTAACGGGGAACACCGTCTTATCCGCCGTACTCAGTTGCTCTTCTTCTTCATCCTCCTTGTTTTTCCAGATCCTGTGTGGCCGCGAGATCCCGCGCTGGGTGAACCGCCTGGCCTATTTCAGCTCGTGCGTGCCCTTCCTGCAGAGCTGCCTGCCCAAAGAGTGGCTGACGCCAGCCGCCCTGCAGTCCAGCGTCACCCAAGAGCTCCAGGCCAGCAGCGAGCCGGAAGAAGCCGAGGACGCCGCGGCCTGCTCGTCGCTGGCGGCCGTGGCGCCGTCCTCATCTTTGTCGTCCAACCGCCACCAGCCACGGCGGTAAAAAAAAAAAAACAGGGCCGACCAAAAGACATTTCACTATGACGTAACACGTACTTCTGGGTGGCAGAAACTTTTGCATTCTCCGATGGCACCGCTAGAAATGTTTACTCTATTGCCTGTCAAGGTTCGGCCATGGTTTCAGTTCAGGTCCACGGTAGTCAATCATTTTTCTGCCACTCTGGCGCCTGTGTTTACAAACCTGTAATGGTCGATTTCCCGTTTTAACTCTCACCAGCCGTATAAGGACCCAACCAACAAGGTTGAATGGTGCTTCTACCTGTTGCAGGTAATCCGAGCCAAACGTCCCCATGTGGACCTTGTCACTTTTTTTTTTTAAGACCTTTAACCTTCCACGGGTCTGTTTTTTTTCATCATTTCGAAGCTGAAGGAGAATGACTCGTTTCTTAGTAGCAACACCCTGCCGTGGTGCCTTTGAGCTGGCTCACCAGGTGGAGCGACCCAATTTTTGTGATTTTTCATTTTAATTTTTATTTTTTTTAAACACAGCACAGCGACGCCTCCTGATGTTTTATTAGCATCTGATTTTAAGTGTCGGACTTAAAATGAGTGGGACTGCGCAGCCTTTTCCTTTACGACACAAGTTTCTTTTGGATTTCTCGTGTTTTGCTTTGATAAACTCAGGACCTCGAAAAGGCTTTGGTCATTGTTTTCAAACAAAAAAACACAAATCAGGTTAGTTGCTTTTTAGTGCAGTTGTCACTACGACACCAGGAACACATGGCGGCAGTTTTTGTATGAAAATTAAACGCAACTTTTTTTGGACAAAACAAGGTGTGTTACATATGGAATGCATTTCAGGAGTTATTTCATATCCTCCAAAGGTGGCACTAGTAGTCCAGAAACGACTGATGACACTCATTCCACTCGTGCACTGTGAAACAAAGGCTTGGTTAGATTCTGCGGCTGCTTTGCTAATTCAGGTCCAAAAGTGTCTTGAATCTGCAGAGTATGATGACATTTCAAGACCATCAACAATGATAGCATGAGTAATTTGCTCAGAAGGTTGTGCAGTTAATCCCCAAAGTACTCATATCCTAGCCAAATTTGAATAAGGTGGAAATGAAAATAATTGTGCTGAGTGTAGCAAAGCAAGCCCCTGAACTTCACAAAGCCTCATTCATGTATCACAGTAAGTACAGAGTTCTTGAGATGTAGCTTCCTATGTTCTGGGACCACTTTGCTACATCTGGCACAGGATGTCTTGAATCTGCTTTCAAATTAGCATGTTGAAAATTCAAATTAAAAATGTGCTTACGTTGGTGCAGCAAAGTAGATCCAGAATATAAACAACCGCCGATGAATCACAGTCGACATTTAAAAATAAGAATTAAAAATTTGTAAAATCCGGGAGGAGTCTGCTTATGTTGTGGGGATGCTTTGCTACATCCGGCACAGGATGTTTTGAATCGGGAGGGCATGAAATTTTACACTATCCAGACATAAAATTGATTGCCTCAATTTTTTTGTCCAGTTAAACCCCCAAATTCTCATATTCTGGATACATTTTGAACTGACCCCTCCTCCCCCCAACAACAACAACAAAAAAAGACTCGTGTGGACAGCTGTTCTGGGGATGCTTTGCTAAATCCAGCATGGGGCGTCACAAAGACAAAGCGTCTGAACCTGGGCGGCACAATTCGCAACTGAATGCCTTCATAACCACCTAGTCAAAGATTTGAACTTTGAAGACAACAATGCTGGATGCAGTCAGCAGCCTTCTTGTTAACTTCCGGGGTTGCTTTGCTACATGAAATCATCCTGATATTACCTCCAAAATCTCAAGACCACCCAAGTATAACTTCATGTCTTTTGAGACCTTGTGTACCCTCTCGCTAAGACGCCCATTCATCAAATACCAATTCAGTGAATTGCAAAATCTGAAATGTTTATTTTTACATTTGAGATCTCCCTCAGGCTTAACATTGATTCAATATATATTTTTTATTCACTGTGAAGGATTTACAAACACATTTACAATGAGACGCAATTGGCTGGCAACCAGTTCAGGGTGTACCCCACCGACTAACCAAAGACAAGGCTCCAGCACGCCCGTGAGAGTAAGTGTTTGGATAATGGATGGTACATAATCTTTACGTCAACTTTATGTCCATCAACTGGATAAATGAAATGCAAAAATTAAGCAAAATACACATATGCAGTTTTGTAGCTGTCAGCGCCCTCCATTGGCTGGTATATGTACTGTAGCATATATCTGGGTAGCTTTTACATTCCTTCCCATTTCCGGCCTACTCTCTGGGCACAAACTTTAATTTGATTGGCTTGACTGGCTGAAACTTCCAGTTAAACTCCAGAGGAATCTAAAAGAGGAAGAGATGGAGGTTAGGGGCAAGGAAAGGCAACGTGATTGACATGACTGTTTGTGACTTACCATGGTGTCTTTGCATGTCTCCACGTTGTAGCATTGCAGCAGGCGGACCAGGACCATTTTTACGGTGAGCAGAGCGTAACGCATCCCCACGCAGTTGCGAGGGCCCAGGCCAAAGGGCATGTAGGCGTAGGGGTGCACCTCTTCACCGCTGTCTTTGCTGAACCTGCGGTGTCACGCCGAAAGGGAGATGGTGGTTGTCATTCCAATGACAAAAAAAAAAAAAGTGGATGTGGCTAAAATAATTGAAGAGCTCGAATCCCCTCATCAAGTGCTTTAATTTGAGGTATGACATGATATGGTTTGTTTCAAACTGGAGACTTTTATAGTTAATTTTGACCAGTGGCAATATCTCGATAAGAGAAATATTTTTGTTCTTCATGAAATTATATGAGGTGATACTGCTAAAGTAATTAGAGGTATGCAAATCCCTCATCAGGCCATTGAGGTATGACAATATAACTTGCATTTTTTTTTGTCTTATAAAATATTACGCATCTGGAAATGTGTAAAGATCTAAAGCCGGTGAGTATACCTCTCTGGTCGGAAGGTATTTGGGTCCTTCCAATAGCGGGGGTCCTTGTGGACCACCGTCACGGGAACGGTGACCAGGGTCCCCTCTGGGATGGTGAGACCGCCAAGCTCGATGGTCTTTTTGCACATGCGCTCGAGCCGAGGCGCCGGCGGAATGATGCGCAGTGACTCGTTGACCACGTTGTCCAGGTACTCCATACCTTGCAGTGTCTCGTATGAAATGGAACCCTTGGGGAGGTAAAACAGACACCTGTCATGATTTGATGAGTCGGGTTCTCAGTTAATACATCCCTAAGTACACACCAGAGTAGCCTGTTTGGACACTTTTCTCATGACATCTGTACATCATTTTTGCAGGGGGGGGCGCTATAAGCGCATTCAAAGCCTCTAAAAAGACTAGATAATGAGTTTATGATGGGGGGGGGGAGTTAACAATGTAGCAATATGTCAATAAGATTATAAAGTTGTAGTAAAATGTTAGCATTTCTAGAAAGCTTGTAAAAATTTGAATGCCATGTAGTTCACAAAAAAAAAAATTGTGGAAAAAGTCCCCAAATTATTAAATTAAAAATCATTCAGCTATGAGAAACCAGAACAGTCTTAAAGTTGTGAGAATAAGAAGTTGTACAATTGTGAGATAAAGTTATAATGTTACATTAAAACAAAGTTGCAGAGTTTTTCAACCAAATTCAACTCAACAACTCCCAATGGAACTAAACTCAATAAGAGTCAATGAAACTCAAACTAAACCAAACTCAACAAAGCTAAATTCAATGAAATTAAGTTACATAAACTCACCTCAACAAAATTAAATCCAATGATACTAAACGCAACAAAACTAAATTCAATAAAACCAAACTAAGCTCAATGAAACACCACAAAATTAAACCAAGCGCAACCAAACAAAACTAAATTCAACTCAACCCAATGGAACTAAATGCAACAAAATGAAATTCAAACAAATCTAATCCAAACGACGGAACTTAAACCAAACTCAACAAAATTAAACTCAATTCAGCAGCAAAACGCAACGCGACAAAACTATACTAAACTCAACAAAACGTAAAAATAAATAAATAAATAAAAATCACACACACAACACAGCACTAATTAGTCGACCGTACATCTTTGGGAACGTTGGCGTCAATCTCCTCTTGCAGGGTCCTCATGGCCTCCGGGTGGGTGACGATGTTGTACAGGATGTACGTTAGAGTGGTGGCGGTGGTCTCAAAACCCCCAAAGATGAAAATGAAAGCTTGCGAGAGGATCTCCTTTTCTGTCAACCCTACAACCACAAGAGGAAACAAAATTCACATGTGCTCGTCCATTTGAACTTATTCAAATCACAAATGTCAACTGTAGTGATTTTTTTTTTTTTTGATGACTCGTACCTTTACTCGGCTGCTCGTGTTCACTCTTTATATCCGACTCTGGTATTTCGTGCTGGGTCAGCACCTGTAGGAAGTCTGCGTGACTCTGTAAACACATCAAGTATATCAAGAATCGATCATGATTTCTTAATATCTCTCTGGCAAATGGAGTCTCGCTGTTTATTGCTACATCATTTGCTATCAAGCAGGTCAAAAGTTCAATTTAATCATTTATATTATATGACCCAGCCTCTGTGTAGAATTCAGCTACTTTCTCCACAGCACCACCAATGATCCGACATAATCCGGCACGTTTTAATTTTGAGTTTTAATGGCATGATAACAAAGCAGTTCAACACAAAAAAGTGAATAAAGCTCAAAATGTCGCTGGAAAAAAAGTTTGCTTTAAGAAAAAAAAATTGAAACGAATTTTAAAGTCACTCAGATAAAGTCGTATGACCAGAGGAAAAAAAAAAGATTTTCAATAAAGTCGTAAAATTGGGAGAACATTTTCTTAATCTTAGGAGAAAACGTTTTTTTTTCCTCCCTGGAAGGAGTTTTATAGTCACTATTGGTAATGCTATGAGAATAAAATCAGAACAGTACAAGAATAACGTTAAAAGAAAGTTCTGTGCTGTAAATATGACTTGAAAGTTACGATGAAAAAGTGGCAGCGTTACGGGAAAAGCATTAGAAAACAAATTACCGTATTTTCCGCGGTATAAGGCGCACCTTCAATGAATGGCCTATTTTAAAACTTTTCATATATGGGGCGCACGGCATTATAAGGTGCATAGAATAGACGCTACAGATGGAGCTAAAGGGAATACAATACAATACAGCTGTATTTATATAGAGCCTTCACAACCGCTGCAGCTGTAACAAAGCGCTTTACAGAACATTTAAAATACTATCAGAATATTGATCCATATATATATATATATATATATATATATAAGGTGCATCGGATTATAAGGCGCACTGTCGGCTTTTGAGAAAATCGAATGCTTTCAGGTGCGCCTTATAGTGCGGAAAATACGGTACATGGATAATGTTGTGATGTTATGACCAAAAAAAGATGTTGGAAGTATGCGTGAATGCTGGGAAATTTACCGACTGCTCTGTGTGATGCTGGTCTTTAAATTTCTTTATGATGTTGAAGAAAAAATCGGTGCTGGCTTTGGGCATCAAGTCCACCTTTAACAACTTGCACAGCTTAGCCATAGCAGGGAAAAGCACTGCAAAAAAAAGGAGAGCATGATAAATATTTGATCTGATACTGGAAAGTTATTCACTGGCATTCTGTCCTCTACATACGCAGTAACATTATCGGCCACAATCTGAAGTTCATAATCTTCTTGAGGTGAGCAACGAGGGGGTCATCCGGACGGTTGATGGAGTCGGTGTCAACGCTAAAGGACGCGCTGGTCACCACGTCCAAACTGTATGGCCCAAAGAATCTGCAACACACAGACGTCTCCATTGCTTTGGTGATCAAGTTTTATATTTGTAAAGCGAAGGAAACTCCTGAAAAGAGAATGAGGTCAAGTTGGTGAACTGATGGATCTTTGATATACACACTGTTTGATGTCCACGGGTTGGTTCAGGTCCTTTGTGGCCAGACTCTCCACCAGTCGTTCCGTCGATCGAGTGACCAGGGGGAACACCTTCAAAAAAAACAAATCATCCTGATTCATTACAATTATAGTGGTTTTTTTTTTTTGCTCATGCTTCATTCCTGCAGTTTTACAAGTTTAGTTTTCCATCTTGACAGCTTTATTCTCATCATCTTACTCTAACTTGTTTTCTCGAAACATGACACAAATTGTAACACGCCCCCCTTGTGACGATTCAACTTCTCTTAGTGTTGGAACTTTTAGTCGCCGAACTTTTGAGGGTTTTTTTTCTTGTCACTGAGTGACAAAAAATTCTCGCAACTTTATGTCGTCTTTCTTGTATTATTGTGGCTCTACTGTCACAACACTACGACTCTTTTCCGTCATGGCACAACGTTTAGGCTTGCAACTTGAATTTAGAAACATATTATTTGTTGATTTATTTATTTTGGAAGGGTAGTTCTATGACTAACATAAAACTATAAATTTACTCCCATGATTGGAATGAAACTTGACATTGTCTTTCTTGTAACATTCTGGCGATATTCTCGTAACTTCCGAATCACAACCTTTCTGCTGTAATATATTCGACTTTCAGTCTCCTAATTTTATCATTTGTTTTCATAACTTTATGATGTAATTCACATACATTAATTTGAGAATTTACTATTTGTAACACCACGGCTTCACTCCGTTTGCATTTTTCTTTACAATATTACAACTTTTCGGATCGTAACTTCACACATGAACAACTTTATTCTCATAGATGTACTTATTCTATTTAAGTTTAATGAAGGAAGAAAAATTCTCGTAGCTGCACAATTATTTTTGTAACCAAACAGCTTAATTCTTGTAACTTGAGAAATGTACCCCTGTAACTTAACGTTGTTCTTCAAAACAATGCAAAAACTAATTGTAAAGTATGAAGTAAGGTTTTGTGTCATGTACAGAAGCTTCCGTACCTGCTTCAGCCTTCCGCTCGTGAAGCATGGTGACACCGAGCTGCGTATCCTTTTCCATCTTTCATCTTTCACAGCTGTGATGGCGTCAGCCAATGCTCCAAACGCAAGTGTGTCCTGTGAAGGTGAAAAGTAACAAGGTCAAAATTATGCACACGCACTTTTTGAACATTAACACTGAGATTTAAAAAAAAAAAAAGGAAAAAAATCCTTAAGTATTGATTTAGCTAAAATGTATTGCACACAAAATTCAATAAACATCATACCGAAATTAACAACACAAAACAGATTTAATGAAACTTTAAACACCCAATTTCAATGAAGTTGGGAAATTGTGTTATATATAAATGAAACCAGACTGGGCAAAGGACCAGTACTGGGTTGTGGACCACTCATCTATTGGCCTAAAAAAAATACAACAGCAAAAGAACGACACAAAACAGTGCGTGAACCAGGGTGTGGTGCCCATAGGTATTTTCTGGACTTTCCCGAACCCACACCCAACACCCCGCCACCTCAACACCCACACCCCATCGCTCCACGCCACTTTCCCAGGTGACGCATACAAATCTGCTCATGTCAGCAGTAGTTTTTTTTTCGTCCAGGCGTGTCTCACCCTGCGGTTGGTGAACACAGTGTAGCAATCCTTCACCATCACCGCTTTGATGATCTCGGGATCCGTCACCAACAACACCGGAGTTCTGCCGTCAAACAACCTGCATGGAAACATGGTCAACTAAGTTTTACACTAATCGTAAACATGATATTGCCATTGTCAATGTCATTGTAAGATCCAATTAGTTTTAGTGATTATTTCTCTAGTGGCATGTATGCGTTGCGTCGGTATAGTTGTGCTATATCCCTTACCCCCACACATCTCCATACTTAATGTGACACTCCCGATCAGCAGCAATGAAGCCCTGTTTGGAATTCCGCCAGAAAGGTTGTAATCAGATGAAGAAATTGCATGGGTAAAAAAAACCAAACCAAAAAAAAAAACTGCAAAGCATAGAATATGACATTTTTACCCACCTTTCTGAAAAATAACATTGTGCCGACAAAGGGAAGTGGCCTCGGTCCTGGTATTCCTAACTTTTTGAAGTGTCCATAGGGCCACACACCATACCTAAACATACATATCATTCAATAGAGATATTCTTTTACTTTAAGAGTTTTTTTTTGTGGTTGTTTATTTATACAGTGTGTGTGTGTGTGTGTGTGTGTGTGTGTGTGTGTATAT